>NC_079514.1:5492949-5511102 GCF_000801105.2 Raphanus sativus
ATAGAATATAGCCTAAACTTTTTACTTATAATTGTTTGAAAGTCTTGATTATGGTCGTCGCAAACCAAGAGAGGGCTCTTTTATAAATGGGACCTTCATAGTCTGAACCCCAAATCAGGGAAACCAAACCATGTCTTCTCGTGCCTCGTTCATCTTCATGTTTCTTTTCTCCTTCCTCACTAGCTTCAGAGCTTCGGCTCAAGATCACGGTTACATATACCATTTCTGTGGCAATACGACAAGCTATTCAGCTAACAGCACTTACTTCACTAATCTCAAAATACTTCTGTCCTCTCTCTCATCTGGCAACGCCTCATACTCCACCGGCTTCCAAAACGCTACGGTGGGACAAGCACCGAACAGAGTCACTGGACTTTTCCTCTGCCGAGGTGACGTCTCGCAAGAAGCTTGTAGTGACTGCGTCTCCTTTTCCGTCAAAGATATCTTAACCAAGTGTCCCAATCAGAGTGATGCCACTATCTATTACAATCGTTGTATGCTCAGATACTCGGACCGTTATATTTTCTCAAACCTCACACTCAGTGGAGAGTTTTTATGGTATAACGGTTACAGTATTGGGTACAACTATGAAGACCAGTTCGAAAAATTGGTGTTGACCACGATGATCGAAGCCGCCCTCGAAGCAGCGAACAGTTCTAGATATTTCTGTGAGAGAAATGCCAAGTGGAAAGAATACGAGAATTTGTACGTCCTAGTTCAGTGCACTCCTGATCTGACAAGACAAGACTGTTTGTTCTGTCTGCAAAAGTCCATCAACCTATTGCCTTTTAAAAGTAAAGGAGCAAGACTTCTATTCCCTAGCTGTAATTCTAGGTACGAACTTTTCGAGTTCTACAACGAAACAGACGTTAAGACACCGCCCCTAGCGGCTTCTACTCCTCCGGTGTCATCTGCTCCAAGACCTAGTTAAGTCTTTCTTCTTAATTACTCTGTTTCTTTTGCCCTGATTTCTTGAAATTAGCAATACATTTAGGATTTTTCATATTTATTGTCTCCTTGTGATTGATTTTATATTAAACAGATGGTCTTCTAAACGCAGGCAAAGGTGGGAATTCAAGTGTGGTAGTCATAGCCATCCTTGTGGCTATTATAATCGCTTTTGTGGTTTCTATAGCTGGTTATTGTTTCCTTGCAAAGAGGAAAAAGAAGAATTCTGATAATAAACCAGATTTCTATGGTAAAGATTTAAATGATTTAAGAGCATAGTTAGTGGATTTTTTTTTTCAAAGAGAATCTTTCACCACATTTATTAATATTACAGTGAGAAAAACTTGAGAGATTTTAGCAGGAAAAATAAAAAACTTGAGAGACTCATATCAAAACCCTTCAAAGCTTGAGAGATTTATGTCAATTCTCCACTATAATATTAATATATACGTTAAAAGACTTCTTGAAACTTTTTTTTGATGCGGATGACTTAACTATCTTTATTGGATTCTATTACTATCACTGGCCAATCTCTTTTTCTAATTACTATTGTGCAACAGGAGATGATATAACAACAATAGAGTCGCTGCAACTTGATTATAGAACAATTCAAGCTGCAACAAATGATTATTCAGAGAATAATAAGATTGGTCAAGGTGGATTTGGCGAGGTTTACAAGGTACTATCACTAGTATACATCCTTAATTGCGGCTGAGGCTGTGTATTTTTCTGTGAAATTCTGTGCCAAACACATTTAAATAACTGGGATGGTGCCAAATTTGCAGGGTACATTTTCGAATGGGACTGAAGTTGCAGTGAAAAGACTACCAAAATCATCAGGACAAGGTGAAACAGAGTTCAAGAACGAGGTTGTTGTTGTTGCAAAGCTTCAGCATAGAAATTTGGTAAGGCTTATGGGGTTTTCTATAGAACGTGAAGAAAGGATATTGGTCTACGAATATGTGCCCAACAAAAGCCTTGATTACTTCCTCTCTGGTCAGTTACATTTATGATTTGGTACATCAATGCAGGACAGAAACGTCTCTATATTCCCATGGATGATTTGGTATATATGAAAAGCACGTAATGAGAAATGCTTCAACGCAAAGGATGTATCGCCACTTGACACACTCCAGCTAACTAGCAGCGAAGCGGAAGCGTGGTGTATAGCACAAATCGTCGAGACCAATGCAGAAGAAAGCACGCTAGCGGTAGACACAAGAAGAGCCCTTGAGCATCGCGATACGGACTGCAAATGGATATGCCAGGTAGACACCTCATGGAAGGACAAAAACGAAAAAACAGGGCTCGGCTTTATCCTCTTCGAAGACCGACGAATGAGGCTAATTGGCATTAAGAAATATGACAAGGTAGCCTCGCCACTCTATGCCGAAGCCGAAGCTTTAAGCTGGGCTCTGAAGGAGACAAGGAAGATAGGTGTTTGCGAGTGATTGTTGAATCAGACTGCCAGCAATTTGTTCGACTCATCAACAAGCCGCAGGAGTGGCCTGCTCTTGGACCTGAGCTTGATAGAGATCGATTTCTTATGCTCAGAGTTCTCTTCTATCTCTTTTAATTTTATTAGTCGTTTATTTAATGGCCGTGCGGACTGTCTCTCTAAGGCAGGACGATCACGTGCTTCAAACTTTTGTTTCTTGGGAGATAAGGCTCTTCCATGGCTGGCTCACGAAGCTAGCTTATGCGAACCTTTAGTTGCTTAATAAAACTTTTCTTTGGATGCCAAAAAAAAATTACAAACCATTCCATATTTCTCTCAATACTTCCAGATCTGAAAGTTGGAAATGCAAATGAATATGTGTTCAACGACTTTAGCCATACGTTGATTGGTATCTCATATTTTCTCTTGAACAAACGGTTAACTGTTTATTGAAATGTTATCTGTCAATGTAAAACTTGATAAAAAAGTGGTGTAAATACTATGTTTATGAGGTTCGAAAGCATGAGTTAAACCTTGTAAGTTGTAACATCGTCAGGTGCTTACCATAATCCTGAGTGACAATTGTGTTGGATTTATTAAACAATAGAAGACGAAGAAAAAAACATTGGAAACTGTTGACATACAAAACTTCTCAAAGTCAGGTTCTTGATATTTAAGATTTCAGAGGCTTATTATCATACCGACGATACCGTAAGAGTCCGCGAATCAATTACCAAAGGGGATGAACAAAGAGACCTACAAAAAGTGAATCATGCCTTATATTGTCACATATGATGAAGATTAGCTTACCGCTATTTTCTACTCCTGTAATCTGAGAATCCATCATGATGGCCATGCTGCTTTATAGCAGCGAGTGCGTGCCATTTAAAGCTGGAGATGCGTAAGATCCACGTCTATTCAAAAAGTGGAAGAGAAAAGGAAGTAAGAGGAAGGAAGAAAGGGGTTATCTATGTATATTAGGGGTGGGCAAAATAACCGAACCGAACCGAGTCGATTCGAACCAACCGAACCGAAACCGATTCGAACCAAACCAAAGTCACTATCCATTCTTTCGGTTGAAGATTTTCCCAACCCGAACGGTTCGGTTCGGTTCGGTTTAAAACCGAACCGAACCGATAAACCGAAATATTTTTATAATTGTTAAAATTAAAAATATAAGTAATATACTAATATCAAGTTATTAAAATCCTAAGATTAGGCCCACGTAATTTCCTTCTTTTTCTAATAGCTTATATTTTTATAAGGAAAACCCTAAAGTTAAACTAAAACCTAAACCAAAGTTTTTCTGCGTCTCCTACTCTCCTGCTAAAACCTCTACAGCGTCTCTTTGCTGCTTCTCCTACTCTCTTGCATATTTTTCTTTTAGGTGGTGTCAATTCTAAAAACTTCAGGTGAAATTTATAGTTATACAGATGAAAAGTGAAAACATCAAACTATTCTTTTAGCTTACTAACAATTTCATATGTTTGTAGATGGATAAAGGAAAAGCTACCAACAAGAAACGAAAAGAGTCTGATTCTCCGACGCAGTCTCCAAAGTCTAAAAGAAGACTGCCTACAAGATCGCCTGCATGGAATGTTTTTACTAGGCTTGAAGATGATGACTCGAGGTGTTCCTGCAACTACTGTGGTAAAACATATTCATGCAATCCTGCTACCAGTGGAACTACTAACTTGAATGCACACATGAAAAAGTGCAAGGCTTATTTGGATCATGTTGAATCTGGTTCTCAGAAAGTCATCCCTACTGTTGGAGGTACTAGTGATAATAGTGGTAAAGTTGTTGGAGTGACAAAGCCTTTTGATCAAGTCGCATGCAAGAAAGCAACGGTGAAAATGATTGTCATGGATGAGTTGCCATTTTCTTTTGTAGAGAATGATGGGTTTAAACATTTTTGTGAGGTAGCTGTGCCTTGGTTTAATATACCATCACGGAGAACAATTACGAGAGACACTGTTGCACTGTATAAGGCTGAGAAAACAGCACTGAAGACTATCTTATGTCAAAATAGGCAAGCACTCTCTTTTACCACTGACATATGGACTGCTATTACCACTTTGAGTTATATGGTCATCACTGCACACTTTATTGATACGGATTGGTGTTTACATAGAAGGATTATTAGTTTTAGTCCTATTCCAGATCATAAAGGAGAGACCATTGCTAATCAGTTTTTGAGATCTTTGGATGATTGGGGTATTGAGAAAGTTTTTTCTGTTACTTTGGATAATGCAAGCAGCAATGACAAAGCTATCAATGTTTTGAAAAATCGGTTGAGTAACAGGAACAATGGTTCTTTGCTAATGAATGGTGAGTTTATGCACATACGTTGCTGTGCACACATACTTAACTTGATTGCTAATGAAGGTCTGGATGATATAAGCAAGAGCATAATAAGTGTTCGTAATGCTGTGAAATATGTGCGGTCTTCTAATACGAGACTAGAATCATTTAAGCGTTGGGTGGAAGCTGAGAAGATAACAAGAGGAAGTGTGGTGCTGGATTGTGTTACTAGGTGGAATTCTACCTATTTGATGCTGAAAAGTGCACTTAATTATCAAGCTGCGTTTGATAAGATGGCAGAGATGGACAAACCGTATGATGCATGGTTCAAAGAACTTGATTCTCATGGAAAGGAGAGGAAAGGACCTCCTGTGGCAATTGACTGGGACAAAGCTCGTCATATGGTGAAGTTTTTGAAGTCCTTTTATGATTCGACTTTAGCATTCTCATCTTCTATAAAGGTAACATCAAATGGTTGTTACAATGAGATATGCAAAATTCAATCAAGTGTGAACAAAATGGCTTTCAGCCAAGATTCTGATCTAAGAGAAATGGCTTCTGCAATGGCTGCCAAGTTTGATAAATATTGGGAAGGCATGGAGAAAATCAATAAGATTTTGATAGTGGCTGGTGTACTTGATCCACGTCGCAAAATGGTAGTTACAAAGTATAGCTTTGAACTTATATATGGAAGTGGTAATTCAAAGTGCACACAAATGTCTGATATGGTGATGGATATTTTGCGGAGACTATTTATAGTATATCAGGATCGGTACACCAACTTGAATCTACAATCTCCTTCTGTTGGTGGAGATGAGAATGTGATCCCAGCGACTCAAAACTCTCAGGATATGGATGTTGAGAGTATTGATGATCCTTTCCTCAGATTTATGGTTGCTAAAAAGACTACTTCTGAAGTTTTGAATGAGTTAGATAGATATCTAAAGGAAGATTTGTTTGTAGCTACTGGAAATGAGCTCGGACTTCCTTTTGATATACTAAGCTGGTGGAAGACAAATAGTTCAAAGTATCCAGTCATGTCTTTAATGGCAAGAGAAGTTCTTGCGGTACCCGTATCATCTGTGGCATCTGAGTCAGCTTTTAGCACTGGAAGTCGTGTTCTAGACCAATATAGAAGTTGTTTGACTCCTGATATGGTTGAAACATTGGTACTGACTCAAGATTGGTTACGTGCTTCTCTACGTTCCGAAGCAATGAGGTCTCTTGACCATCTAGAGGAGGAGAACAAGTTTATGGATTCACTTGAAGAAGGTGTTTTACTTTTCTTTTTTCTAAGATCATATTTAACAGTATTTTATATGTTTAATCTCTCAACTAATTTCTGATGTTTCTTTTTTTTCTGTAGAGTTTAATCCCCATGGGAATGAAGTGCACACGTCTAGTTAGACGAACTATAACATTTTATATAGAGGTAATAATCTTTCTTAAATATAATAACATTTATATGGTTTCATGCTTTTGTGTAGCTATTATTGTAATTCTCTCAAAGATGTGTTCTGTTTTCAATTTTAGTTAGTGAAAAGAACAATAATGGAATCATAGGTATAGAGTTATAGTAAAAATATAAGTAAATAATCGTATAATTTATGTATAACATACTATTTATTGATTTGTTGCAGGTTTTTGATGAAGGAAGATGATTCATTGCAGGCTTTTTTTATTTTTAATGGTATAAGAGACAATGATGTTGATTTTTTTCTCTTATCTAGATAATTTTGGTTTTATTGAGTTCTTATAAAGTTATAAACTATATTTGTGACTTTAATTTTTTATTATGACCAACGCTATTATTTCATGACAACCATGCCTTTTTCAAAAAAAACCATACATTTATGAATTACAACATGATTTTACAAATAAATTTATAAAAATTTGACTAAACCGAACCGAAATGCAAACCGAACCGAATAAACCGAACCGAAACCGATCCAAACCGAACTAACTATGGTTTATTTCGACTGGAAAAATTCTAGAACCGAATTAACCAAACCGAACCGAACCCGAACCGAACCGACAAAATAACCGAAGTGCCCACCCCTAATGTATATGACCTACTTTAAGGAGTTACCTACAAAGAACTCAGAAGAAGATGAACAATTCAATTGACCAAAGTGGAAAGACAGAGGATTCTTGTAGTAGGGACAAAGATGAAAACGAGTTTTTTTTTTCTTTTGCTTACACCGTCACCGCGTGGGAATTTTTATAATTATCATCAGTCAATACCAAAGAAAATTATGTTTGAAATAATGCCAACTACGAAGAGTCTCTTCCTTTGCAAACCAATCTTGACGCATTTCTACTAATGAACCGATCAAAGGCCATCCACAAATATTTTCGCATTTAATATTTTTTATTTATACCATATTTTAATAGTTTTGTTGTAGATGAGCACAAGTTGGACACGAGTTTTGAATACAAAAACCTTGACTTTTTCGTCTGGCACACGTCACAGAACCATCCTCTGTTTTCATTGTAAATCTACACAAACACAGAGAATCAAAATTCAAATTTTATTTCATCAGTATATCGGAATTTCTCAAAAGCAAGTTATGTCTTCTTGGGCCTCTTTGATCTTTCTCTTCCTTTTCTCCTTTCTCGCTAGCTTCAGAGCTTATGCTCAAGATCCCACTTACGTATACCACGTCTGTCCAAACACGACAACTTACACACGAAACAGCACTTACTCCACCAATCTCAGAACCCTCTTGTCCTCTCTCTCTTCCAACAACGCCTCTTACTCAACCGGATTCCAAACCGCCACCTCGGGACAAGGCACCGACAGTGTCACCGGACTTTTCCTTTGCAGGTTAGACTATTCGCCGGAAGTTTGTCGTAGATGCGTCGCCTTTGTCGTCAACGACACCTCAACTCGGTGTCCGAACGAGAGAGAGGTCGTGCTCTACTACGATGAGTGTATGGTAAGATACTCTAACCGGAACATCCTCTCGACGTTAAGCACCAACGGAGGAGTTGTCACGTGGAACGGCCAAAATATTACATCCAGCCAAAAAGACCAGTTCAGAGATTTGGTCTTGTCAACGATGAACCAAGCCGCCAGTGAAGCTGCGGACAGTCCCAGAAAATTCGATGCTAGAAAAGCTAACTGGACTGCATCACAGAATTTATATGGGCTGGTTCAGTGCACTCCTGATCTGACAAGACAAGACTGTTTGAGTTGCCTGCAACAGGGCATCAATCAGTTACCTACTGATAAAATTGGAGGAAGATTTATTGTACATAGCTGTAGTTCAAGATACGAGCTTTACGCATTTTACAACGAATCCGCCATTACAACACCTCCGCCGGCACCACTACCGCCGGTTTCAGTTCCTCCGCCGCCGCCGGGTTAGAACTCTTGTCTTTACCGCTCCCACTGTCTGATATCAATGCTAATGATGTCTGAATAACAGGGAAAGGTGGGAGTTCAAGTGTACTAGTGGTAGCCATTGTGGTTCCTATTATAGTGGTTGCTCTGCTTTTCATAGCTTGTTATTGTTTCCTTGCAAAGAGGGCAAAGAAGACTTTTGACACAGCATCTGCATTTGATGGTAAAGATGTCAATTGAATTATAATCTGATTTATGTCAATGTTCAGATTCTCTTTCCTGCTTCTAAGAATTTCTTTTATGCACCAGGAGATGATATAACAACCGCAGAATCACTGCAGCTTGATTACAGATCAATCCAAACTGCTACTAATGATTTTGCAGAAAGTAATAAGATAGGCCAAGGTGGATTTGGAGAGGTGTACAAGGTAATTATAGTTCCTTAACTGCCTTGGGATATGTTTTTCTTTTCCTTACCATTTGAGGCCAACATAATGGTGGTGATAACGCTAGGGTACATTATCGGATGGAACTGAAGTTGCAGTGAAGAGACTGTCATTATCGGATGGAACTGAAGTTGCAGTTGCAGAGTTTAAAAACGAGGTTATTCTTGTTGCAAAGCTACTACATAGAAATCTGGTTAGACTTGTCGGGTTTTGTCTAGAAGGAAAAGAGAGGGTACTAGTATATGAGTATGTGCCTAATGAAAGCCTTGATTACTTCATCTTTGGTTAGTTTCCCTTCTCAACGATTCTTTTGTCAATTCTTGGAAATATTTAAAGCTGATTCTACTCTATGGTGTGTGCAGACCCTGCAAAGAAAAGTCAGCTGGATTGGTCTCGGCGATACAAGATTATTGGTGGAATTGCTCGAGGGATTCTTTATCTTCATCAAGATTCACGGCTCACGATTATACACCGTGACCTTAAAGCAAGTAACGTTCTTCTGGATGCGAACATGAATCCTAAAATTGCCGATTTTGGAATGGCTAGGATCTTTGGAATGAACCAAACAGAGGAGAATACAAGCAGGATAGTGGGGACCTAGTAAGTTTTGTCTTTTAAACTACTCATACATTTAATGAATTTTTGTGGCCAACATACTAAAGTATTGTTGTCGGGTTTCAGTGGTTACATGTCTCCTGAGTATGCAATGCATGGTCAGTACTCAATGAAATCAGATGTCTATAGCTTCGGAGTCTTAGTCCTTGAGATTATAAGCGGCAAGAAGAATAGCAGCTTCTACCAAACAGACGGTGCACATGACTTGGTTTCATATGTAAGTGTTTAGCCAATCAAGTTCCATATTTACCTGACCATGGTTGCAATTTCTGATTGCTTAAAATAATATTCTAGGCATGGAGGCTCTGGAGTAATGGGACACCGCTAGACCTCATGGATCCAATGATTTTAGATAATTTCCAAAGGAATGAAGTTGTTCGATGTGTCCATATAGGTCTTTTGTGTGTTCAAGAAGATCCTGTAGAGCGTCCACCCTTGTCAACCATTGTTCTGATGCTCACTAGTAATACTGTGACATTACCCGTCCCTAGGCAACCAGGTCTTTTCTTTCAGAGTAGACTTGGAAAAGACCCTCTTGTAACCGCTGGAACTCACAAAAAAAGAATTTGTAAATAGGCAAAATCATGTTTAACAAACTTCATCTTAATTACGAGAAGATGAGTGGAAGACTTACTAGGTGCCAGCTATCCTGCTTGTATTATCTTGGGTTTGATCTATCCCAAAGATCCTCGCCATTCCAAAATCAGCAACTTTTGGATTCATATCCACATCTAGGAGAATGTTAGTTGCTTTGAGGTCACGGTGTATAATTGTGAGCCATGAATCTTGATGGAGATACAAAATTCCCCGTGCAATCCCTCCAATGATCTTATATCGTCGAGTCCAGTCCAGCTGAGGTTGCTTTGCAGGGTCTGTGTGTGCATATCCATGGAATTATAGTAAACTCTAAAGACTTGTAATCCCAAGTTTCAAGAATAAGGCTAAATAATTATTGAAACAAAGCAATAATCAACTGACCAAAGAGGAAGTAATCAAGGCTTTTGTTGGGCACATACTCTAGACCAGTATCCTCTCTTTTTGTTCTAGAGAAAATCCTAGGAGCCTAACCAAATTTCTATGCTGGAGCTTTGCAACAACAACAATCTCGTTCTTGAACTCTGTGTCACCTTGTCTTGATGATTTTGACAGTCTCTTTACCGCAACTTCAACCCCATTCGCGAAAGTTCCCTGTCCGTTTCCATCAGCACCATCTCGTTATCAAAATGTGTTCACACAATTTTTTTAAGAAAATTTGCAGAAACTCATGCCAAGTTAAGGAATAGTAGTACCTTGTAAACCTCACCAAATCCACCTTCACCAATTTTATTATTTTCGGAATAGTTATTTGTTGCAGCTTGAATAATTCTATAATCAAGTTGCAGTGACTCAATGGTTGTAATATCGTCCCCTGTTGCACAATAATTCATAGCAATCAGATGAGACAAAAAAAAAAACTGATCGGTGAAATAATCTAAACCTAGTTAAGGTTGTTATTCCACTGCAATCTTTACCATAAAAAGCTGGTGCATTGTCTGAAATCTTCTTTGTCCTCTTTGCAAGGAAACAATAACCAGCTATTAAAATCAGAACCGCCACTACAACACCCACAACGATGGCTACTATTAACACTTTTGAATTATCATGTTTACCTGCATATAAAAAAATAAACATTTTCTTGAGATCGGATAGTATTGAATATTTAGAGAAACCAGAGTAAAAAACAGAGGAAGATAAAAGAGTTCACCAGTTCGTGTAAGAGATGAGACAGGAGAAATAGACGCCGGAGGAGGTGGTAGCGGTGATGGCGATGGTGGCGGCGGTGCATGTTGTTCTTCAGGTGTTCTAGTGTCGTTTTCGTTGAAGAACGAGTAAAGCTCGTACCTTGAGTTACAACTAGGCCAGAAAAGTCTACCCCCAATTCTATTAAGAGGCATCCCATCGATGGATCGATGCAGGCAACGCAAACATTCATATCGTGTCAGATCAGGAGTGCACTGAACCAGACCGTATAAACTCTGGAGTGCGGTCCAATTGGCTTTGATCGTATAGAACTTCTTAGAACTATTAGCTGCTTTGTCGGCAGCTTGGTTCATCGTGGTCGACACCAAATCTTCGAACCTGTCTTCTTGATTAGATGAAATAATATTACCGTTCAGCAAGATAAACCCTCCTTCGTACACAAGGGTCGATAGAATATTTTGGTGAGAGTATCTGAGCATGCACTCCTCGTAGTAAAGCACGACCTCACTCTCATTGGGACACCGAGCTAAGGTATCGTTGACTGAGAAGGCGACGCAGCGATGGCAAACTTCAGGCGAGACGTCTCCTCGGCAGAGGAAAAGTCCTGTGACCCTGTCGGGATCGCGTCCCACCGTGGCGTTCTGGAATCCGGTGGAGTAGGAGGCGTCGGGGGAAGAGAGAGAGGACAAAAGGGTTTTGAGATTGGTGGAATAAGTGCTGTTTCTTGTATAAGTTGTTGCATTTGGGCACGAATGGAATGTGTAACGAGGATTTTGAGCATAAGCTCTGAAGCTAGCGAGTAAGGAGAATAGGGCAAGGAAGATGAAAGTGGTGCAAGAAGACATGGTTCGACTTCTTTCAGTTTGGTCTACATCATGAAGCTCTCATTTATATAACGAATATATATATTTTTCCTCTCTTTTTGAGTCTGTGACTACCGTAGATTGCCGTGAAACAGGGGATGATTTGTGGAGTGACGAGCACCGTAAGTCAATAAAAGTCAAAGTAAACGCTTTTTTCCTTCTTAATGTAACTTTTATTATGCAACAAAAATATGAACGTATAAAGTGGGGTTTTAGACTAAGGGCCTGACTGGTGTAACCGCAGCGGTTGCGGTTGCGGTTGCGGTTGCGGGAGTTTGCGGGTGCGGGTGGTTGCGGTTTTAAGCGTTTTTTAGAGATTTGTACGACTGGTATAGCTGTTAGAAATTGTTGCGTTTGCGGGACTCTTATGACTGGTAAACTACAAAACGCAACATCTGTTAAATAATAATTTAACAATATTTACATTTTATGTAATTATAAAAATATTAAAAATCATAATAATATGATAAATATAAAATTTATATTTATAAAATCCTATTATTCAATTTTAAAAATTTATAGAAAATATTTTAGTTTTGAATTTTATAATATAAATTGAAATATAATATGAATACATTTTACAATTTCTATTATTTCAGTTGAAATTTTTTATTGGATATTTTTAGTATTATTTTTATTTATTCTGTTTTTAAAGAAAAAAATTTTACCCTCCCGCAACCGCCCGCAACCGCAAAGCTAGCTGGAACCAGCTTTTGATTTTAAGAGGTTCGGAGCGGTTTGAAGCGATTTGTAGCGTTTTCAGTGATTGTTTCGAAACGCCAACAACTGCTATAAACCGCAAAAGCTGCGTTTGCGGGTGGTAGCGGGAAAACCAGTCGGCACCTAAGTCAGACAAGAACAAGACAAGAAAAACATGGCCTTTGGAACTTTCTTGTCTTGCTTTCCCTTTCTCATGTACTCTTTTTTTTTTTGAAACACAACTTAATTTCATTAAACCTTAAACTTCTTGATTACAATGGCTAGAGGGAATTATCCATCCTCTTTGATTGAAAGCATAAACTACAACAACGTAAAATAAACAAGATAATTCTTCAATCGAAGATGACAGCGGATTCGAGACAGGGCTTGAATGAGTCGAAGTAGCCTTCACGACAAAGTCGGATAGCATAGAAATAGTCACATATAGTGACGTTGAAAACCAGCCCTCGTGGATGAGGAAGCTGAAATCAAAACTCGACACCGAGTTAAGATAATCGTCTCCTTTTATAGAAAAGAGGAATGGAGATAAAGACCAACCGGGTGAACCCACCGGTAAACTATTCTTCTTAAAAGAAAGATATGGCATTATGCCATGTACTCTTTTTTACTAAGTGTATATAAGTCTCTTCTTATTTTTTTATGTTGAATTGTTGAATAACACATTACCTGGAGAAGAAAAAAAACATTACCTGAGACATTGTTTAACAGCTTCAACGATGATCCAGATCTCTAATTGTTTACATCATTTATAGTATGGGATATGGACCGTATCCTAGACAGCCTTGAATCTTGGTTGCGTCTAGTTTGTGGTGAGAAGAATCCGAGAGGTTGAGAAACAGATAAAATGACAGAGATGATAGTGCCCATACATTATTGTCGACAGTTTGGGACAAATGATAAACCAACAAAAAGTATGAAAACAATGTAGAAGCATCACAAAAGTTATACACATAGAAATACTTCCATATTTAACGAGGCTCCAAAGGAACTTCTTTTTAAAAGTTCACACAATACATATTGTGCAGAAACAGAGGACTGATACAGAACTCTTCTTTCCCATCTTCTGTCTTGTGTGTGCGTGTGTGAGTGTTTAGTTATTGTGGCTCTTGCTAATTTAGCAACGTGAATTTCGGTGTACATTAACAATAAAAATGACTACTGGGTGCTGGCGGTATGGAAAGACTATAATCTCAATATACGAACCTAAGAGTGAAAAGCAGAGTGTCTGGTCATCATTAGTGAGTTGCCTTTATTATTAACTAAGAACTTTCAAAATTCATATTTAAGAACTCGATTATAAATTTACAATCACACAGAATAAAATGAGAGTGAAGTCTAATCTGAGAAACAAAACACAGGGAGATTCAAGTCCACATCAAGATTGATCTTCAACGAAGATTTAACTCACTAATGGACCAGTAGATTGACCTGACTCCAAATCTACAGCTGATGAGTTTTGATCACGTGTGATTTGGACAAAAAATCCAGGTTGTTGAGGCACAGGTAAGGTGATTGTGTTACTAGTGAGCATCAAGATGATTGTCGACAAAGTTGGACGATCCATAGGGTTCTCTTGAACACATAACAATGCAATATGGATGCATCTGACAACTTCACTGCTGTCACAACTCTCTCTAACAAATGGATCCACAAGTTCTAACGGTGAGCCATTTCTCCAAAGCTTCCATGCCTACACAAGGATAGATCGATTAAATACATTGAAACCTGATCGTAGTTACAAGAAGATTGTTTCTGTTTATGTACTTACATAAGTGACCAAGTTGCTACCATTACTATCTGTTTCGTGGAAGCTGCTATTCTTCTTGCCAATAATAATCTCCAAAACTAAGACCCCAAAGCTATATACATCAGATTTTGTGGAGAACTGGCCATGCAATGCATACTCAGGAGACATATAACCGCTGAAACATAGAGTGAATTTGAGCATATAGATGACAATCAAAGACTTCAATTCATAGGATCTCAAAGGGGAAGAGAAATTACTATGTTCCAACTATTCTGCTTGTATTTTCAAGGGTTTGGTCAGCCATGGTAATCCTGGCCATGCCAAAACCCGTAATTTTCGGGTTTATATCTGCATCTAAAAGAATGTTACTGGTTTTAAGGTCACGGTGTATGATTATAAGCCGTGAATCTTGTTGAAGATATAAAATTCCTCGAGCAATCCCTGTAATGATCTTGTATCTCATTGTCCAATCCAACTGACCTTGCTTTGAAGGGTCTACACATCCATGCATACACATAAAGCACACAGTTTTTAAGAATAGCTATATCATTATGATTTCGATAAAATATAGTAGTAGTATTGACCGCAACCTACCAAAAAGTAGATAATCAAGGCTATTGTTAGGAACAAACTCGTAGACTATAATCTTTTCTTCCGGCTCCAAACAACACCCAAGAAGCCTAACAATATGTCTATGCTGAAGCTTTGTAACAACAAGAACCTCGTTCTTGAACTCTAGTAGTGCACATTGTCCTGATGTTTTGGACAGTCTCTTCACAGCAACTTCAGTTCCGTTTGGAAGTATACCCTAATGAAATTGACATTTTTACAAACCCATATTGATTCAAAGTTTCAAACTTTCAAGTGAAATAACAGAAAAAGAAGTTGAACAAACTTAACTATACCTTGTACACTTCACCGAATCTACCTTGACCTAGCCTGTTACTGCTCGAAAACTTATCTGTTGCAGCTTCAATAGTCTTAAAATCGAATTGTAATGAATGTGTAGTTGAGATATCATCAACAGCTGCACAGAAAAAAGAGAAATAATGTTAATTAGGCTGAAAGAAATTCACTTCTCTTGTTGAGCCAGAAAAAGATCAACAAAGTGAACAAAGGTGCTTGGACTTGGGGCAGATACCACCGATAAACTCACATTGAAAATCAACTTCTTCGTGCGATTTTCTCCTCCGGTAAAAGACAAACGCAAGAGCGAGCAGCACCAAGACGATGACAATGATCGCAGCCACAATTCCAACGATAGCTCCCACTGAAAGGGAATCGCCATCTACGCAGTCAACAGTCACCAAGGTAAGAATATTATTACACCTAAGTGAAATTACATCAAAATTTTACAAATTTCTTCTTCTCTTCGTTTTTTTCTTGACAAATCACTTTTCTCATTTATTTACCGAAATTATAATTAGAATAAAAAATGAAACTTCGCTAAGTTTTAATAGAGAAACCAAAAAAAACAAATAATAAAAATCAATTGTTTAAGAATTTTTTGAAAGTGTCACGTTTAATTTCTCCTTTTTGAGGTTCCATACTTATCTAAACGTCATCCAATTTTGTTCGACTTGATGTCTTTTTATATTCTTATGAAAGTCTTCAATAACTAAATTTTACATTTTAAAACGTTAAAAGGACATAGTACCTTTCTTTTCCGTACCGTCTCCGTCGCCGGTCAAAGGTTGCTGCGGAGCTGCTTTGGTGGATATATTATCAAAAGCCCCTAAGAACGGATAAAGATCCCACCGGAAAAAACAGCTCGGCCGCCTAGCAACGCCGCCTTGATTCCCACGGCAACACTCTTGATACCTCCTAACATTTGCTCGGAGACAAGCTTCACAATTCTCCGGAGACAAATCCGGTGTACACTCCATCAACGCGTAAACTCGCTGAAACGTAGTCAACGATGTGATATCCGCTGCATAGTACTTACCACTAGAAGACGATGAAGCTCCACTGCGTCCCGCTGAAGCCGTATCTATCAGCTTAATCATAAACGCATCCCAAATTCTTTCGAACTCCGACATGTTAATGGTGATGTTCCCAGTGTTGTATCTTAATGAGTTCGGCTCTAGGTTCATTGATCCGAAGAAGGAACTGTTCGCATACCGAACCATGCAGAGAGTTTCGGTGCCTGGCCATGAGAAAGCCTCAGTTTGGTTAGGACAGTTCTGTATCATATCTGTCACTGCTTTAGTTATGCACTCTGAGCAGTGTTTTGATTGAGCTCCAGGGATGCACAAGCCCATCGCGTAGACTCGGTCTGGTTCTTGCCCGATCGAGGAGTTGTAGAAGAAACCGTCTCGAGACGTGACGTTAGAGGCAAGAGACGAGAGAATGAGTCGACGGTTTGAGTCATACGTAGTGTTTGGTCTGAAAGTTCCCGTTGTGTTCAGGCAAATCTGTCCGGACACTGAGATGAAACTAAAAGTCACAAGGACGGATAAGAGAAGTGGAAAGAGACTGATCCGACACATTTTTTCAAGTTTATGTTTAGTCTTTTGGTGTCTTGAATAGGTAAATGTTAAATAGGCGTATACGTTTTTTTTTTCTTTTTTGAAAAAGGGTTGATAGGCATACATTAATAAGTTGGCTTTTTCAAAAGTGGAGGCTCCAAAATATTTAATGAGACCAAGGGACCAACATTTGACTATAGTATTTTGGGAGACGGTTATTTGGGAAATCAAAGTTAGCGTTAGTTTAAATCGAATTATTTACATTAAAAATTGGAAGGTCTTAGAAGATGTTAACGTGTGACGTGTTGTTCACTGGTGATTAGCATATTATAATGGACCGCAACCACATAAACAATTTAGGATGAAAGAGATCGAATACGAAATAGATTTGTTCAAGTGGCATTAATTTTGTTTGTTTTGACTGAGAAAACGACGTAATTTTTTTGTCAAGCGTGACGTAAATCAGCCTGATGAGAATACACTGCATAATTCAGCAATTCTTATTTTGTGAATGAGATCAAGGACCAAGGTTTAGGCCAATATGGCTTATCGTTGCTTGACATCCAAGGAACAAGTTCCAGGTCTAGTAAAAAACCAGCTTGACCTGGAGTGTGGTAAGAGACTCCTCTGCTTTATTCGTATTCTCTAAGGTTATACTTGTAAATTTTCTTCTTTATTATACAATACCTGAAGATAATCTGCAAATATTGTTGAGTGGCCATGAACCTTTTTATGCATGGACATAAAACAAGTGACACGCCTTTGTCAAAGTAACACAATAAAACAGAGCCATACAACCTTTAAGCTCAGGGTCTTTCGGTTGCTTGTTTCCCAAGTTATGTGTTCTTTGTAAAGTTTCTTTTTTTTTGTCAACTATAAAGTTTCTTTATAACTAAACTTACTCTCCAAATTTTAATATCGAGTTTTATGCTAAATCAGTCGAACTTTTACATATGTGGACATAAAACAAGTGACAAGCCTTTGTGGAAACTAGAAACAAGTGAACTAAACAGAACATCTTGACTATTCAACGAGGATTAACATCAGTGATTGTTGCTTCATCCACAGAACAAGTATAAGACTTGCTGCTCGATTGACTGGGGTCCAGGCCTGACATGGTCGTTCCTGGCCTGTTCCCAAAAAAAAATCCAGGTGGCAGAGGTACAGGCAGACTAATAGAGCTGGTTGTGAGCATTTGTTGAATCGTTGACATTTTGGGACGATCTGCAGGATTTCCTTGAACGCATAACAGTCCAATATGAATGTATCTAACAACTTCATCGATGTTACTGTCTTCTTTGATACCAGGATCAACGAGATCAGGCAATGATTTGTTCTCCCAAAGTCTCCAAACCTGTAGAAGTTATGTAAAATATATTCAGAACTTTTATCATTACTTAAAAGAATCAATAATAGTTTGAGACTATATTATGTTCTAGCTGCTCACATATGTGACTAAGTTGTTAACTAAACCATCCATCTGACGGAAGCTGCTATTCTTTTTGCCACTAATGATCT
>NC_079514.1:5511202-5536514 GCF_000801105.2 Raphanus sativus
AAGTTTGAGTATTAAAGTGGGCACAATTTTAAAAGTTTGGTTATTAAAATGTGCAAAATAATTAATTGGGGTATTAAATTGGGTAGTAAATAAATGGACCCGTTGTAACATGTTTTGTTGCCTAATGTGTCGAACAGACGTTGAAATACTCCTTGATGGTCCGGCACAAATAAATGGACCCTTGTAAGCCCAAATGGGTTCTCATTGAGTTGATTGATTAATTAATTGCCTACTTGTCAAATTCGATCACAAAGACTATTAATTAATACTCCGTTGGTTTCATGTTACTTAAGAAAACTATTTTTATCATTAAAATATGATTTTAAATTAATTTATTTAATTACAAATAGAGATAATAAAATGCAATTGGTTAAATAATTTTTGATAAAGTTAAAATTATCTATATTTGTACAAACATCTTCTTTCATGAAAGAACAAAATCTCTCAAAACATCATTTATATGGATAGAGTAAAACTCTAAACGTCTCTGATTCTAAAGCATATTTATTTCTAGTTTATCCTTCTGAAAATATGTTCCAGTAAAAGTGGCAAGCTTAAAAAGCCCTTTCTCAAAAAAAGAAAAAGTTGCAAGCTTAGGTTCATTAACTCGAAGTAAGAGTGGCAATCATATCAGTAGGATGATGTAATATTTTTCATGCATATGATTTCCATTTCACCTACTTTGAGTTATTTAATTTAATCTTGATAAAAGCATCTGATTAGCGCCAAATGTTGGATATAATTTTTTTAAACAAAATCTGAATTATCTGTTATCGGCTCATATCCACTATCATCAATCATGATTTATGAAATAAACACGGATAGATTGCTACATATGTTTTTCAAAAAAAAAAAGTTTGCGACATATGTTTTTCCTACAGTTTTGTTCAACCACCAACTTAACACTAACTTTATGGGTAAAACAGTGGAAATCCTTATCACCTAAACTTACCAACCAGTCGAAACCTCTATTTTATTTTTGGGGGAATTTGTGAGATGTACATAAGGGAGGAAAAACTCAAGCATATAGCCATTCTACAGTTGCAAACGGTGGATGAGACAATTAGCACACAATCTTGACCAAATTCTCCTTTTAGGCGCGTGTGTTTGATTTTGAAGCTCTAAAACTGAATTTGTAATACTATACTATATGTTATATAGTATAGTCGAAAGATTATGACAATTAAGAATATAGCCATACATGGAAAAATGTGTCTATGTATTATCAAACGCTCGAATTATATACTATTCTATATATAATATAGATATAGAATAGATTATTCCAAACATAAAATGTAAACCCTAAACCCTAAACCCAAATCCTAAATCTTAAACCCAAACCTAAACCCTAAACCCAAACCATATACTCTAAACCCTAAACCCAAATCCTAAATCTTAAACCTAAATCTAAACCCTAAACCCAAACCATATACCCTAAACCCAAACACTAAACCATAAACCCTAAACCCAAATTCTGAACAGTAAACCCAAACCAAAACCCTAAACCCAAACCATATACCCAAACCATGTACCCTAAACCCAAACCCTAATCCTAAACCCTAAACTCAAACCATTATCATTACATGACTATGTTATACATACTATGGTATGGAAAACTCGACACACCCACAAACTTTGTATATATGAAATTCTCTAAAAATTTTTTAGAGAAAGAGCTGATGAGTGGCGATGGTGTTGGAAAACAAAATAATGTAACTGATCAAGTAGTGAGTAAGAAGAATCAGAAGGTAGAGAAAGAGATACAAAGTGCAAAATAAGAGAAAAAGAAACGTATCATACTATACTGTAATTTAAAATAGAGTATAATATGATAAATTGAGAGAGAGAGAAACCCTAAATCTAAACTCAAATCATATAGTATAGGTAAAGACAAATAGATTATGACGTATGATATGGGGATATAGATTATGACGTATGATGTAAATTACAAAAGAAGAGAAAAGAAAATTTATCATACTATACTGTAATTTAAAATAGTATAGAATATATGACGTATGATATGGGGATATAGATTATGAAGAAAATTAGAGCAGTTTAACCAATTGGGAGGGTCAAAGTTAATATGATAGTTTGAATATGGAATACTCGACACAACCACATAAACTTTTATTTTTAATATGTACACAGTGTCTAACCAATTGAGAGGGTCAAAGTTAACATAACAACTTGAGAATGTCACCATAAATGTATGTGTTATGACACGAAGGAAAGCTTCTGTGAGAGTTGCGTGCACGGGGAAGAGGAGGAGTGGAGATGATGTAAGAGGAAGAGGAAAAAGAGGAGGAGGAGTGGAGATGATGTTATAGTACATTGTGTTGTACTATTCTATATTTATCAAATGGAATAGTACAACACAACATTTACTGTTCATCTTCTCCATTAGTTCTTACGCATCCTCTGTTTTTAATCCACATATATCAAAGTATTAAAAATATAAACCCAAACAAATATATGAAGAAACGTGATCAAACATAGTTATTGGATCAGATGATTACACATCATGCGAAGTATCACTTTCCAAGAATTTCATAAAGCTTATAAATGATCATCAGACAAAAGAAAGAGAATAAAGATCATTCTGGAAAAAAATAGTTTCAGAAGAACAAGATGAAGTGATGAACGATGGAAGTGAGAGTGAAATTGAAATAGTAGAATGAAGGGTATTTTTTGTCTTTATACATATTATACAAACAATATCATAACCAAGAAGTTGTTATGGTTATAAACTTTTTTTTTTGTGTTGCTATGTGTATGCAATGCAATTTCCCTTTATTTTTCTGAACCCTTTATTTTTTCTCTTTTAGTTCTTTTAGAATTTAGACGGAACCTCTTTTGAGAAGCACCAAAACAAAAGGTAAAACATCCAGTGATCCATAAAAAGAGTTTGTATATTAAATTCATGATGTTTTTTATCACACAATTATATGCCTTATTGCAATTATTTCTTGCTTTTCTATAAAGAAAAATAAAAAGCTAAGGTCGCATGTCCTCTCTTTTCTTGTCTTTGAATTTTATTATTTATCTCATAAAAAGTATAGTTTCTAATCGCTACAAAGAAGAGATGGAACTGATCAACTATCAGTTTGGTCAGTATTACTCGGGGCCTTGATCCGTGCAGTTTAGTTATACTTTTGACCATCATGGAATTTTTCATAGCAGTTAAAACAAAATCTGGAATCAAGTTTAGAAAATCTACAAGAATATGATATATAAATATAATATTAGCTGAGCATTTTTAAATATTAAAAAATAGGCGAAACAAAAAAAAATATTGCAAATGTGACTGATGTGGTTTCATCATCATCAGTGCACTAAGAAGTAGAAACCCACCAAATTGTTCCACCTTTTCTTCTTGAGCGTTACAATAACTTTCTCCAGAAAATGCAACCTCTCACGCAAACCATGCTTTTAATTTACAATTTACAGTCCTACACGAAAACATAAAAGCCATTGGCCACCTACAAATTTCTTGATCTTATCAACTAATAAACAAGCAACTTCTCAAAGTTCTTTTCCTTTTATTGTTTCACTTATCAACTTCCCTTTCTCAAAATCATCCTCTTCTTCTACACACAAATGTCAGAGACATCGAAATTAGAGACTTTTCATCTAGAAGCCTCTGATGGATTGAAAGTCTCTGAAGGGTGTTGTTCAAAGACCTTGATGCAGAGCATTTCTCATGAGCTCAAGGTACAAATGAGAATTGGTTTACCATTGGTGGCTATGAACTTCTTGTGGCTTGGTAAGATAACAAGTACATCTGTGTTTCTTGCCCGTCAAGGCAAACATAACCTAGCCGGTGGCTCATTAGGGTTTTCCTTTGCAAACGCTACTGGTTTTGCGGTTCTATACGGAATCTCCGCTGCAATGGAACCCATCTGTGGCCAGGCTTTCGGAGCCAAGAACTTTAAACTTCTCCACAAAACCCTCATGATGGCTGTGCTCTTGCTCCTCCTGATCTCGATCCCTATTTCTCTCTTGTGGCTCAACGTTGACAAGATCCTCATCGGTTTAGGTCAAAAAGAAGACATATCCTTCATAGCCAAGAGATACCTTCTCTACCTCCTTCCTGATCTACCTGTTCTCTCTTTGCTTTGTCCCCTCAAGGCTTATCTAAGCTCACAAGGCGTTACTCTCCCCATCATGTACACCACAGCTGCAGCCACTTCTCTTCACATCCCCATAAACATATTCCTCTCTAGGGCTAAGGGAGTCCAAGGAGTTGCAATGGCGGTTTGGATCACCGATCTTATCGTCGTGGTTCTTCTAACGGGATACGTGGTAGTCGCTGAGGGGTTGAAAGATAACAAATGGAGACAAGACGGGTTGTTAGACCAACGTGGTCAAGAATGGCTTAACCTGATCAAACTTAGTGGACCGTGCTGTCTCACCGTCTGCCTCGAGTGGTGGTGCTACGAGATCTTGGTCATATTAGCCGGGAGGTTACAAAACCCTGAGGAGTCTGTTTCCACCTTGGTCATAATTCTCAACTTCGACTACTTGCTTTACGCCGTGATGCTTTCCTTGGGGACGTGCGTGGCCACACGAGTGTCTAACGAGCTCGGCGGGAATAATCCAAAAGGAGCTTGTAGAGCAGCTTATACTACCCTCGGTGTGGGTGTTGTTTCGGGATGCGTGGGAGCTTTGGTGATGATAGCGTGTAGAGGTGTATGGGGTTCTTTGTACGCTCGCAATGACTTGATGATCATAAACGGTGTGAAGAAGCTGATGCTGATAATGGCGGTTGTTGAGGTTATAAACTTCCCTTTGTTGGTATGTGGAGAGATTGTTCGTGGAACGGCAAAGCCGTTGCTTGGGATGTATGCGAATCTCGGTGGGTTTTACCTGTTGGCTTTGCCGTTAGGGGTGAGTTTGGCGTTCAAAGGTAAACTAGGTCTTGTAGGGTTCTTGGTAGGGTTTTTGGTTGGAGCATCTGTTTGTTTCTCGACGTTGCTCATCTTTATTGCAAGGATTGATTGGGAGAAAGAGGCGGGTAAAGCACAGATTCTAGCTTGTAACACTGAGGGAGAACAGAGTCAAAACAAGATATGATCTCTCAAAATACATGTTAACAAGTATCTTGATGTCTTAAGAAATAATAAGGTCAAAGACACTCATATAGAGAAGTAGCTTCATTAGTAGTAGACTTTTCCTTAGAAGTTTAGAAGTTATTAAGATAAGGAGTCTCTTGTATTTGTATATTATGCAGAAACTCCTTATCATGCAGTATAAAGCGGGTAAAGCAGAGATTCTCTGTACATTATGCAGAAAATGTGAAACTTAAATAAGGAAAGAGATTACTAATTGAATATTTGAGCAACTGCAAGGATAAGATTTCATTTGAAATAAGAAGAAACAAAAATTATTTCGAGTAGAGAGAAAAAAAGAAAGCGCCCACCGTGGGGTTCGAACCCACGACCACAAGGTTAAGAGCCTTGCGCTCTACCAACTGAGCTAGACGGGCTTTCGATTGTTGTTTCACTAAAATATTTATAGTGTTTTGTTAGTAATAAAAAATAACGATGGCTTTCCCAGTGGTAATTCTAAAAAAGGTTCTGAATGATTCCAGCACTGAAATGAGTAACCTAAATTTCACTAAAAGACAAGAATAAGCTATACAAAGTAAGGATTAAAGTGATACGTCAAACCTGGTTTTATTTACAGATAAAGAATCAAAGTGCCCTTTACGCAAACCTTCACACACCCTGTAAAGCATATACTAACAGCATTAGATGTCTATCTATAAAGCATTGTCAACAACTGTTCCCACTCACTAATTTGAATTTTCAATTCATTATGTGTATATTAATCACAGATCTCGTCACCTTCAAACAAAAAGTTGCATGTATATGATTATTGGAGAAAGATGGTAACCTCGTTAGATACGACGATAGTTTCATGGATTGATGGTTGATCTGTGCGTACCTGCGTGCGCACATTAGCTTCTGCTGCAAAGGCTAAGAATTAGAGAGAACAATTGAGGGATCAACCATGGATACGTGAATCAGAGACTGAGTATAAAATTATCTCGTCAAGAGACTGATCTGCCCTTTTTTCTTTTTTTTTTTAGTTTTGCCTACTTCACTTTTGTATGGATATCAAAGGAGAAGAAAAACGAATATCCCAATGATCAAGAACACCGAAACGCTATCGTTTAATATAGCTGACTTTTTATTCATATAAACTTGGGCTTCCTACCAATTTGAAAGCCCATTATTTATTTCATTTACAGGGCTCGTGGAAAACCTTACCAGGCCTCTTTTGTTTAACTCGTTAATGAAAGGATTCCAGTAGAATGATATGTTTTCTCTTGTTTTCTGTCCCAAGAAGCTTTCAATCAGTTCTTGAAAAGAAAAAAAAAACGAATTCTTGATTATGAAAAGAAATGAAGCTTAAATTTTATATCTAATTTTAAAGAACTAATCTCTTGGCCAGGCCATCTATATATATAAAAGAGAGTTGAATCTCTCCTGCTGACACATCAGCGTCCATGTCATAAATTAGAAGTCTCACGAGTTGACACATCAGATACGCACCGTATCACTTAAACTTTGTTCTCTCGAAATGGGCTTCGTCCAGCGCAAATAAAATGCTCTTCGGCACTAGGCCCATCGACACTGTTCTACGGAATCCCTAAACAGATGTTCTCCTTCGTGTTCTTCGTCTGTTTTCATTTGGCGCTGAGACTTTCTAGATTCTGTAAGGTGTTTGTGGTTTAATCTTAAATCGTCTTTATTCTCCATCCCACTACGAATCAACCTATTGCGCTCTTCGTCTGCTAGATCCTTATATATATAAACCTTCGATGCGTCGTTTCCGGCAAAATTTATAATCTTCCGGAGATCGCGATCTCTTCATCTCTCTGAAAAAGGCAGCGTCTTGTGGAGTTAGCAAGCTATTCGTCGGCGAGCAGGTGAGGCCAGCGACCATTGGCATTACCCGGAGCAACCACAACTTCAAGCTTTCTGACTATACAATGTCCATACGCTTATGGGTATTCTCAAACCTTGGATATATTATCAAATATATAAGATACTCCAATTTTTCTTTTTCTTTTCGAGCTTTAAAATACTTCAAATTTTGTGAGGCTCATAATCCGTTCGTGGAATATAATTATTTATTTTATGGTTATAGTTTAACTTGCAAATGTATGATTATAAATACAAACAAAAATAATTTAAAAATATATATTATATTTTAACTATGTTTTCGCAAATGAAATTTCTATAAGTTCTATATGTATTAATGCTTTTAAAAATATTAATAAACTTTAATATAAATATAAATCACTGTTATAGAATAACTTACAAAATCCAATCAAATGACATAGAAGATTAATCTTATTTCTTCTAAGAATAGGAATAGATGAAGTAGAATAAAAAAACTTATATGATGTATAAATCTTTATAATTACACATTGTGAATGATATAGATGATATAAAAGAGAAAAACATTGACAATACAAGTTAGATCAAATATAAATAAACAAATAAAACATATTTGGATATTCTCATTTCTAAAATAAAACTATACTGTATAGGAAAATTGGTCAATTGTAATAAAATTATGTTTTCATCAAACTAAAAACCCACAACAAAAAATATAAATAATAATTATAATAGTATGGTCTCACAACATATACATCAAATAAAAATTAGAACACATCACATTAAAATAAGTATATATTAAATGTTAAACAAAATAAAAATAGACATTTTAAACTAAATATTTATAGTATACATATATAGATATAATTATGTTTAAATATTTTAAAAATATATAACTGGTCCGGATCCGGATATACATGCCTAAAATTTCAGTATCCAGATCTTAATGTTTTTAATTTGTATATTAGCCGTTGAAATTATTTTATAGTTCACATCCCGCCCGTAGGGCGGGCCGACCCTAGTTAGGTAATAAAATGACGTTTCAACAAATTTGAAACAGTTACTTTAGATAACTGAAAATATTGTATTTGCTAAGAATGTACCTAATGAAAGCTAATATCTTAACCAAGAGTGTATATATTAACTTCTAGCTTCAACAGAACAATTTGAAAATGTAAACGTTTTTGTTGATTGCGAATTAAAAAAAAATGACATTTTACCAAACGAAAAATAAATACACTTACCAATACAGCATGATACAACCATTTGGTTATTGGTGTTTTGGTAGACAAAGAACCTAAAAACATTGATTGTGTCTTGTGAGTGCCATGTGAATCGGAAACACATATCCGAGAGAGAGTGTGAGGGTGGGCAATCAGATCTCAATATATGAGTGGGTTTGAAAGCTCAACATTAATTGAGGTTGGATTTTTATAAAATAATAATACTAGTGTTTATCGGTGAATTTGTCATCGTTTTACATGTACGCCCCACGTTTATCGTTGTATAGATCCGATATCAGTAGACACGCACTCAGGTCACTCAGAGTTAGTATTACTTTTATAAAGCTTTTGTCAACGTTTATTGATTATTAATAACGTTAAGTTTTAGTTACACAAATGCATTTGCTGATAATACCATTCTTCTGCCGTTCTGCGATATGTCAAAAGTCGGTTTTGACTTTTGAGATTAGGCTCCTTCTTAAGATATAAATGAAACATATTTGAATCTAAGTTTGTTGCCATTTTATTTAATTAGTTTGTGGAATCTGTCGCACTAATGTTTTGGGGACGGTTCTCTTAATTTTGCTTCTCAGAGTTGAAACTGTTTCAAATTTCATGACTAAGTCGATCAAGTGGGGTTGTATAATGCATGTGTATACCTTGTACTTTTTTTTTCTTTTTTTACCTTGTACTTTTCGGTTATAATTTGTTTTCTATTTGGGAAATGTTACTTGCCAATGGAAATGGTAAACAGACTGTTACACATCACATATGAAATATTATACATACAATACATGTACTTATACATACATGATGAAACGAGATAGACTAGTTGATTTATGCAAGAAAAGGATTAAGTGGTTTAGGTAATTAACATCTCTTGTGATACCTCATGAGTTATCTTGTGATGTAACTAGTTGTAACTCATTCTTTAGAACAACTAATAATTTATTTCCTCATAAAATGAACTAGTTACAAAAGCGAAATCCAATTTATATTTTAAACTACAGGTAGTTGTTGCAACCATCTAAAATTTTAACAAACTATAATGTTTGGATAAAAATACAACGACTAAACTCATTATCTTGGTATATGATCGTGATCAGGCAGTTAGTTGTCGCTGTAATAATCAAATCTAAGGTTCAAATTCAAAACTATAAAAGTTCATCTTGTCCGAAGAACTACTTTTATGAGTTCTTTTTATATAAATGTTGGCTACAGTTGTAATATACAACATATACTCCATCCATTTCAAATTAATCCATTTTTTAGAAAAAAATTGTGTCAAAAAGATGTATTTTTTACCTTTTCAATACAATTTTTAATAGATAATAATGAAAATTATAAATTTCAAGAAAATTAATTATATTTACTAAATTTTGATTAGTTAGAAGTTATGAAAAAATGTTAATCACAAAAACTATACATTTAATATGTTTTATTAATAAGTATGAGAAATCTAAAACATGGATTAATTTGAAATGGAGGTAGTGTATATACTTTATAGTGATACAAGCAATTAGAAGATGTCACTATCTTCTAAATGTGTGTGTCAAATATTTAAGAGAATTGGATTATAAAAAATGGCCGGTTCAAATGTCTGAAATTACAAGCCAAGTTATAGTCCCACGCCACACTCTTCTCTTTGAAATATCTTTGACAATTTCTACTTTTATATTCATATACTCTTCTTCTTAACTCCGGCTTACATTTTAAATAAATTAGTCATCCCATTAGTACCAAATGTGAATGGAACTATCTATATAAACAAGAAAATTTGGAATCATATCATTGGTTTATTTTATTAATCCTGTAATTCTGACCATTGAGAAGTGACACTGACAACTGTTGCATGCTTTGACCACGTGTTCTGTCTTTGACCAAATCTTAATCCTCTCTCTTGTTCTATGATTCTTTAAGATCTAACTTAGCCGAGATCTACGGCTATAATCTTCTGACACTTCAAAACATCAAGATATCACACAAGTTACTCGACGATGCGGTATTTTTTTATCTTAAGAAACAAAATATCATCAAAACAAATTGATCCAGTAATAGTTTATACCTCTTGGTTTGAAAAACTCAGCATGTGGTTTACATATTGAAAGTCTCTTTAGTCGAAGGCCTCAACTATGCATCTATGCCGTCCGTCGCCTAAATATCATCTTTTTCTTTAGAACTGTGACAATAATCACACTCTTAAAGTCTTTGAAGAACGCATCTCCCATCTCGGATTCAAGTGTAGATAAATGTAACATTACGTAT
The DNA here is from genome assembly GCF_000801105.2 of Raphanus sativus. NCBI lineage: Eukaryota > Viridiplantae > Streptophyta > Magnoliopsida > Brassicales > Brassicaceae > Raphanus > Raphanus sativus. The sequence continues at coordinate 5,521,599 of NC_079514.1, forward strand.
AAAATAATCAAAAACAGGTGTGACTCCATAAAAATACGAAAAGAAACACATCGTTGCTACCTGCTACAACTACAAGTCCACAAAGCAATCAAGCAGACACGAATCATGTCTTCCCCATTTAATAAGTCTCGAACGTTCATTATATTTCACATGACACTTTAAACCTCTCAAACATTTCTTTAGATATTTTATATTGCCTAGATAAATCACATTTCCGTTACTATACTTCCATATAAATAGTGAAAAGTATTTAGTGGGTAACAGAACAACGGTTACGATCCACTATCATTTATGGTTACATTTGAGACGGTGAAGATTTTATGAGTATGTTGTGTATCTTCTTTAAAAATGAACAAATAAACCAGCCATGCCGACCAAAGTCGTTCGCATGTCGATAGGTACATGTGGGACCAACATCTGCTTTGACGCGCCTACGACTAGTCTTAAGCCAGCCATTTCTTCTTACCGTGGACACATGACTCTATTTTTCACACCATTTTTCTATAGTTTTCAACACGGTTTTATTTTTAATTTAATAAAACATACCGACAACTTTTCTTTTCTATTATCTTCTAATTTTCAAAATTCCTAATACTAATGTTGTTATTATAAAAAGATAACTAACCAAATGTATAATGTCAACAATTTTAAATATTTGGTTATCTCTATAATTTTTATAATTTCTTGAACGTGTAAATATTAATATATGTACCGGTAACATAACTTTACGCCACCCCTTAAATTTTTGGTTTCTAACAAGTCACAAGTGCAGTTGGATAACAAGAAGAAAAAAAATCCTTTCTTGAAACTAACAAGACAAAAATCTTACAAGTTGAAATTAAACTGTCAACTTTTTTGTGCAAAAAACATTTCTGTTAATAAGTACAATGAAAATATAAATAACCTAAAAACATCTGCTAATTACCGTATATTTGGCGGGAAGACAACTAACTTTCCGCACGAACCGGAATCATCAACGGCTGTTTGTTGTTACGTGAATCATGTGTCGTTAACTTTACCGTTGACAAACGCGCGTAAAATCCACAACTCTTCTACATGCCATGGGGATCCCGACAGACGAACTAGCTCAAAGTGTTGCATTTACTGGGTTGTACGGTCGAGCCATATTGACAATACATTCGGTTAAGATATTGATTGTCACTGGTTTACTGTTGATAATAACGGATTATTCTTATGCTCTGTAAATACTTTTTGTAAAGTTAATTTTCTCATAAATTTCTAGAATAAAACAATTGTGAATAAGAAAATAGACAAGATGAACAAAGAAAAGAATAAGATTGACGATGATCGAAGCTTAAATCAATCGAAAATAGAGAATAATGGTTTTGATACCATTACGACCAAGAAAAGATAGCGAAAGAAGAAAGTTTTGTTACTGTATTATTCAACCCAAGTATAAAGTAAAATACAGAGTTCTGATTATATACATATTTACATAGCATAAAAGATTAACCTGACTATGATCAACATTAAACCATTGATAACCAATCTCTTAACCGAATGTTTTGTCAATAATCCATTGTACTCCATCTATTTCTGAATAAATGTCATTTTAGAGTTGTACACACGGATTAAGAAATTATTAAATTTTGCATATTTTCCATACAAAAACATTATTATCCATACATTTCAACCAATAAAAAAATAAAATGCAGAATAAAGTTAATAAATTTTGCATTAAAATGCTAAAACGACACTTATTTTGCAACGAAAAAAATCTCTACAACGACACTTAGGCTCTAACTGGTGACCAGTAAGGAATCATAGGAACAACGAGGAAAGGAATAAAAAGGAAAAAAATAATAGGAATATTGTTTTCTACTGTTCCTTCCCGGATTTCATAAGGAACATATTTCTTTTTTGATTCCTTAAATTAAAAGGAATGAGAAGGAATACTGAATAAAAAATATTTCTTATAAATGGTATCGGATTTAAGGAACGAAAAGGAATTGATTATTCTCATTTCTTATAAATGGTGTCAAGTTTACAGAATAAAGAGGAATTAGCCATTCCTAGTCATTTCTTTGGTTACCAGTTAGAGCCTTAATATGAAATGGAGGGAGTATTTTTTTCTTTTCCTGATGTTTGTGAAAATAAAAGACAGGAAAATAAATCAGGAAAGTGGGTAAGAATCCAGATGGGTGAAAAGGAGACAGAAAGGAAAGTCAAATAAGAAGATTAGTAATTTTGAAAATTGAATGGTTTAGATTTTTTTTCCTATGGGAGCCGCTAGAGGAATCCAAAACAGGAACAGGTCAGCGTCTGTTTTGATTTTTCAAGAGCCGGTCGTAACGCCTCGTGGATATTTTATTAATATTTTGTTACAATTTATTTCCTTCTCCTATTAAATATTTAAGAGAGACTTGGAAGTAACTCTGCCCCATAAGAGGAGAGAGAAAGACAGAGTGGTTTTTAGATAGAGAGAAAGAACGACGCTGTGCAAACACATGAATTGTTTTATTTATTGATAGCTTCATCCTAATATCTGAAGAAGAAGAAGATATATAAAAGGGTGCTCCGTGAGGCTGTGAGATATTGTTTGAAGGATTTATTCTCTGCAACAAGGAGCAAAAAAGAACTGAAGGATAAAGATGGAGTTATCTGATTGCTCTAATGAATATGAGAAGCTCGTTGTACGGATGAACATGCCCAGGTTTATATTCTTTCTATTACTCTTCTTTTTCTTATAGAACCTAATATTTATGTACAAAAGTATCATCTTCTTTGAAGAAAAATCATGGACTTTTAACAAAAACAAAAATATATCAAGATCTTTATTCCTAGGAATTAACCTCTTTTTTCTCGTATTTATTCAAAGCTTAAATTCGCTGTTAACATTTATATTTAAACAATTCAACAAGTTCACTTGATCATTTTTTTATTTCATATGATAAGTTTGCTGAAACGAATATAAGGTTCTTGATGAATTGATGAAGAAAGAATAATCTCCAATTTGCATGGAAGTCTTTGTCATCTCCTCGCTTTACCCTCGTGTATTAGTGTATAATAATAGTGTATAGTAAAACAACAAGTCAAATTATTGGTAATTTTTAATTTGTAATGTTTTGGTTGTTTGATTCATACAAAAGAGTGAGGTTAAAGGGTCGCTGTCTTTTTGGTAACTTGTAGGGTCGTGATTGACAATGGAGTTTGCCCCAATTCAACTGTCGTCAAGGTTTTTACCCTCACGCTACCTTCCTCTTCTCTTCCGTTTCATTTCAAAATGATTTATAATACTTAAAAAACTTAATCGTTTTTTTTTGTTAGATCGATAGCGCAAGAAGCCCAGGAATATTGCTTGAATCTGTACAGCTTCTAACCGATATGAATCTCTGGATTAGGAAAGCTTATATTTCCTCTGACGGGAAATGGAATATGGATGGTAATTATCCCTAATCTAACGCTAATTAGACTAATTAAGGAAGTAAAAATAATTTAGTTGATTCGTTTTTTTTTATTTTTGCTTGTTCAGTTTTCCATGTCAGCGACCTTAATGGAAACAAATTAACTGACGAGAACCTAATCCGTTACATTGAAAAGGTAAACCTAAATTTACCATTTAACTATGTCATTACTTTTGTGAATGTTATGTGAAATGAAATATTCAAAACACTCTTTTAAAAATATTTACAGTCGATCGAGACGTCTCATTACTGTAAAAGCGAAGGGTACACCGGTTTAACGGCTCTAGAATTAACCGGAACAGATAGAGTTGGTTTACTCTCCGAGGTTTTCGCTGTTCTAGCCGATCTTCAATGTGATATTGTCGAGGCTAAGGCATGGACGCATAACGGGAGGATTGCCTCCATGATCTACGTTAGAGACGGTAACTCCGGGACTGCGATCGACGAAGATTCCGACCGTGTCCAACGGATAGAAGGGCAGTTACGTAATTTGTTAAAAGCAGACGATGGTTACCAAAACGACACGAGGACATGCGTTACGTATGGTGGCAACACTCATATGGAGAGAAGGTTGCATCAGAGGATGTTCATGGACCGTGACTACGAGAAGAAGTTTGATTCCGAGACGTCTCCGGTTGTTTCCGTACAGAACCTTGTGAAACGTGGTTACTCTGTTGTGAACTTGCAGTGCAAGGATCGGATGAAGCTTTTGTTCGACGTGGTTTGCACGTTAACGGACATGGCTTACATTGTGTTCCACGCCGCGATTCGAACGGTTGGAGAAACGGCGTTTTTGGAATTTTATGTAAGACATAGTGATGGAAACCCGGTTAATTCAGAACCGGAGAGACAACGTTTGATCCAATGTTTACAAGCTGCCGTTGAAAGAAGAACGGTTAAGGTATGAACTATGAAACAATTAAAAATTTCAATCCGGTTGAACCAAAATTAAACCAATCGGTTTAGAATCTGATGTATTTTTACTTTTATGCAGGGTGTTAGATTGGAGCTATGCACTACAGATAGACCTGGATTGTTGGCAGAAGTAACACGAGTATTGAGGGAGAACGGATTAAACATTGCTAGAGCCAAGATATCGACTAAAGAAGGTATAGCGAGGAATGTGTTCTATGTGACAGATGCAAATGGTAACCTTATAGATCCAGAGATAATCAAATCAATTAGAGAGAAAATTGGAATCGATGACTTAAGTGTTAAAGAACCGTTCCCGCTTAGTTGCCGAGAAGCAGTTGTGAAGGAACAACAGAAAGAGGAGCAGCAAGATCACCAAGCACGCATTGGAGGAGGGGCAGTGTTAGTATCACTTGGGAGTCTAGTTATGAGAAATCTATACCAATTGGGTTTGATCAAATCATATTTTTAGGACATTAAACCGGTTGACTAAACGAGCCATATATACCAATTCAATCGTGTTTGTAACAACTCACGCGGTTGAATTGGTGTATGTGGATCAGATAGTCAACCGGTAGTGGATTTGGTTTGTGGTTTGCATTATCATTGTATGTACAAAAAGAAGGTGGGAAGTTGGCTAAAATATTGGTGGTCGGTCTTCTTGTTAGACCAATTGGTTGTAGAAGAATGTTAGGTAGATCTTGGTACATTTATTTCTATCTGTACATATTTATTATATAACCTATGGTTGTTAAGAACATTAGCATGTCAATAGTAAGTCAATGTGTTATGTAAATAACAAGTTAGTTTACGGGGTTTGTTTTAAGTAAAGGAGACAAGCTGGTCCTACATGTACTCTTATTAGTTTGTTTTGTTTTATGGATCTCGTTCTCATGTGATCTCTTAGCATGGTTATAAAAAGACAAGTATATTTCTTCAAGATGAAGATAAGCTTTACAAACCAATAAACAATTATTTGTATAAGAATCAGTGTGTAAGACTTATTTGCCATGGACGTGCGTCTCATGATGTAACATCCACGTATGTTAATGACAACTATGGTGATGCATAATCCTAACTCTGAGTCCTTCCCGTGTTATAAGGAGAAGAATATCTTTTTACCACATTACATAGAGATTAGAGAAATTTTGATGTTTATGACATTGATGAGTACCTTTTTAGCAAAAAAAAAAAAGACATTGATGAGTACTTAGTTTTCAAAAATGTCACTGTTTTCTTTTTCTTTATGTCACTGTTATTATAGGTAAAAAGAAATATGTTAGAATTAATGATATTACCTTTTCGAAAGAATGCGGTACAACTGAAAAAGTCAAAACAAACATTTAAATTTAGCGAAAATCGTACTCGTTCTATAATTCATCAGAAGAGAAAACAATCCAATAAGAAATTTAGAGAATCTAGCAAGAATATAACTTTACTGTGTCTTTAAGTGCAAAGTTGCAAACAGCTAAGCAATATAGACGAATAAAAGCGAACCACGTGACTTACTGACTTCTGAACTTGAAATCTCCACTAACCGGTTCTTCTGAGATGCTTCCTAATTCCGCCGGTTGAAGTCGGGTTCGCATTTTAACTCCACCAACTCTGTTAATCTGTTTTTTTTTCCTATAATTGACAAGAGCACTGAATTATTTAGTGGTAAAATAAAATGATAGATGATAAAAAAAAAAAAAAGAGCGAGTCGTAAGGAGCAACTGGACATAAAATTAGATAGTTAAAGACGTAAAAAAGAACGACTCGTGAAACTAATATAAGGGTTGAAATGGATTTTAATGATGCGTTAATGACTAATTTACATGGTTCGAATCCTATCGAGAGATCCACTAGAAATTAGAAACTGTAATCAAGATAGTGCCAGTGCCGGCACTAAGATCTAAGGGGTTATAGATAATCTTTTAAAAATTTCAGCTCAAATTTTTTTTGGATAAATTTGGAAACCTATGAAGATTTTTATCTATGTAATCTTTTTCAAAAAAATTAGAGATTTCAGGCAATGTTTTATTGGCTAAATCCAGTGAAACCATTTCAAATATTATAAATTAATTTATTAGTGTGTATTAGTTTCGTTATCCATATTACTATAGAGGTTCCCAATTGTATGATAAAAATAATTTATACGTTTTGTTCTTGATAAATAATGATATTATTACATAAATAACATACTTTTACTATTTGATAAACAGTAATTTAACAGTAGTATCTACATAGGGCTTCTGTGGCCTAAAGTAATTACATTGAGCCGTTTACATTAGTTCATAGTTTGTTAACACTTTTATATGTATATGTAATTTCATTATATATCTAAGATATGTTGTTGACATATAGTTGATATTTAATAACAAAACTGAATATCATTCACATTCTGATAAACAAAGAAAATTTAGATTAACATATCTACTGTAAAATAGTTGAAATCAAAATAGAAACTATATCCTGTCAACAAAAATTATGAAATGGTTAATAAGATTTTAAATCTCTAACAGATGATTTAATAAAAATTTAATCGCACGCCGATGATTTTATATAATTAGTATACTTGACCACTTGTATTCACATGGTATTACTATACATATTGCCATTTGGTGATACGTCAGGAGTTTGGACGTAAAGGATAACCTATTTTAGAATAACAAGTACTATTAACATATCTTAGTTTTAATCTTACTTCGTGTCACAGTATCTTAATAATGATGGCTTAAAGCCTTCAACAATCAGATTAGAACACACTTAGTCGAAACTAGAAACCAAACATTCATCTCAAAAACTAAATAAATAGCACTAAAACAGTAAAACAAAATAATAGTACTACTAGATATAAATATAGCACAAATCAGTTTTTTTGACAAAATGGTTTCTCTTGTAATAGATAAAAACACAAACCTATGACTTTCGCAGATTATACTCTTTGGAAAATAATACGTATAAATATACAAATTTAATATTTTTTTTTGAGCAACAAATATACAAATCTAATAATAACCTTTACTTATGGTTCCTTCTTGCTATCTCAGAATTTTATTCTTTAATTGTTTCTTGGTCCGCATTCTAGCTAATTTTGATTTGCTGTTAAAAAAATAAAAAGGGAAGAATGTGGATTTCTGAACAGACACAAAATTGCCGAGAAAGGCACGTCCGAATATTTTATAAGAAAATAAATGTATTATAATAGAACAAATAAATAAATAAATACTACTAATACCTGGTTCTTATCTAATCTTTATTTTTCTTAATTATCATATTGCTTTTGGCAAATTAGATGTGTTAACCGCTATAAGGGTCAATGCTTTTGTGGTCCCGATTTACATTATATTCGGTTTTAAATGATAAATTATAAATACTTATGCTTCATGATTACTTCCATTTTCTAAATTATTCAAACAATAAAGTAGACCAAACCGGGGAAAAATATTTCATTTGTATATTTTATCATATACTAATGTGTGTTCTTAGCACATAAAGTGGTAAAATATAATTGTCGGCAAAGAAAATTATAAAATATGTGTGCGTATATATTAGAACAAATTGCTTATAATTGAAGATATCTATTAAAAAATTGTAGATATCATTAACTAGTTAGGTAGATATCAATGTGACCTAAACCTGTGAAAAGATTACAACGAAAAACAAACAAAGTAAACTAATACTGTTGACAAAGAAAAATATACAATAAACATATATACAATGATTTAAGCAAAAAAAAAACATATATACAGTAAAATGCTCCTCTTTTATCATAAATTAGTACTCATTATTCAAGGTGACATAAACTAGTTTGGTAAATACCAAATTGAGCTAAAACTTAAAACAATAAAAAAGAAAAAGGGACCGGTAATAAAACCCTCTATTGCCTTTGTTTATGATTAGCACCGGATCTAGAATAAATTTTAATCGGGGCATTTTAATAAATTTTAGATTAGTTGGTGTGAAACCTAAAGGTTTATGCAAAGATGCAAACTTGATTCTTATTCAGCCTGATGATTCATTACAACGTCACTCTCTATTTATATAAGGATCTCATCTTAACCTAAAGTAGAGTCTCATCCTCATGTCAGCACATGATTGGAGACTGAATAAGACAGTCAAATCTATTGAACGTTAGAGGACCATGAGCTGTCTTTGTCGCATTCCCAGCTGCTGCTTTACATGTACTCTGTTCGTTAAAGGTTGTTGCAGAAACGACAGAGGAGGAGCTGATACCGGGCTTCACGTTGGGCTCTGGTATCTGTGTGTTTGGCTTCACATTGGGCTTCAGTGTTTCACGATCCGGCCCATTGCGTGCTATACACCCCCTCAAACTTGGAGTAGAAGGAACAGAGACACCTAGTTTGGAGCGAAGCTTGAAGAAAGGGGCCTGAGCTAGAGACTTTGTAAAGATGTCTGCAAGTTGTAAAGCTGCTGGAATATGTTTCACCTCAAGCGCCTTCAATGCAACACGCTCTCTAACATAGTGATAGTCCACATCGAAATGCTTGGTTCGTTTGTGAAACATTGGGTTGGCGGTGAGGCAAACAGCAGAGAGATTATCACAATAGCAGAGGTGTCCGACTCTGTTGAAGTCCCATAACTCGCAGCATGTTTTGTAGCCAAACAATCTCAGAAGCCGCAGCAGACATGGTGCGATACTCAGCTTCTGTAGATGACTTTGAGACAGTGTCATGTCGTTTCGCGGACCATGAGATCACATTAGATCCAAGCAGAGTACAGAAGCCACCAGTTGATCGTCGAGTGTTGTGACAGCCTGCCCAGTCACTATCACTGTAACAGAGCAAGGTAGAGTCTGAGGCTGCAGTGATGCTAATCCCCATATTGTAAGTACCCTTCACATAACGCAGTATGCGCTTCAGTAAGGAAAAATCAGCTTTTGACGGCATATGCATTCTCTGGCATATGTAGTTGACAGAGAATTGCAGATCAGGGCGAGTGACAGTCAGATACTGCAGCTTCCCCGCAAGGCTGCGAAAGTAAGACGGATCCTCGAATAGTTCATCTTGACCAGCCACAGTAGCAAGTTTAAGCGGTAATGGCGTTGCAATGGGAGCACAGTCAGCCATACCAGCAGTGATGAGAAGCTCTTGAGCATATTTTTCTTGGTTCATGAATATGCCTTCTTCATTACGATGAATCTGAACACCAAGAAAGTAGTGAGCTTCACCCATATCTTTCATGCGAAACTGTGTCTTCAAGCTACTGAGCAGAGTCTGAAGCAACTCATCATCGTTACCAGTGATCAACATGTCATCAACGTAAAGCAATAGGTAGATGACAGTTGAACCTCTATGATAGATGAACAATGATGGATCCGGGAAGCTGCAAGAGAAGCCAAAATCGAGAAGAAACAGACTGAACTTGTCAAACCATGCTCGTGGAGCCTGCTTCAGTCCGTAGATAGCCTTTTTGAGCTTACAGACGTAGTCAGGTCTCTCTGGATCTTCAAAACCCGGTGGCTGTGTCATGAAGACTGTTTCTTTCAGGTCACCGTGAAGAAACGCGTTTTGCACGTCAAGCTGCTGTATTTTCCACTTCTTGGTCACTGCGACATGCAAGACTGTCCGTATTGTTGCAGTTCTCACAACAGGACTAAAAGTTTCAATGAAATCAGTACCTTCTTCTTGTTCATTTCCTCGAGCAACAAGCCTGGATTTAAGCTTATTTACAGTCCCATCAGCATTGTATTTCACTTTGTGCACCCAACCACAGTTGATCAACGGATGATCTTGAGCTTCATGTGGAGGAACCAGATCCCAAGTTTCAGTTTCATGCATATTTCCCACTTCAGTACCCATTGCTCCATTCCAACGAGGATCTTTTAGAGCTGCTTTCAAAGATTTGGGCTCTGTATACTCTGCTTTCACAGTAAAGAGAGCATAACGTGGGTTTGGTTTGAGGATTCCAGCCCGAGCTCTTGTTGTCATCGAGTGAGGAGCAGGTACAACAGGAGGTTGAAGAAGCAAGTCTGGTTCTGCAATATCTGAAAGAGAGGAGGCTGAGGAATCTGTTGAGTCTGCTTCATCAGAAGAACTCGCATCATTGTGCTGCTGCTGAACAGGTGAAAGCGGTAGGACCACTGGAATAGTACCGACATTCACAACCGTAGAACGAGGGACAGAAAGAACCTCTTCAGGAACATCATCTGCAGGCAAGGAAGCTATCTTGTGAATATTTGCTGAGCGCCAAGCGTTGAGCATTGCAGAATCAGTTGGCAAGTGATACTGACTATAGATGTCTGCAAAGGGAAATGCAGACTCATCGAAAAGTACATGACGACTGATGTAGACTCGGCCTGTTGGAGGGTAGAGACATCGGTAGCCTTTGTACTTTTCGTTATAGCCAAGGAAAACGCAGAGCAGAGACTTCGGGTCTAGTTTGTTCTTCATGTAAGGTCTCAGGTACGGGAAGCACTTGCAGCCGAACGTTCTCAAAGAAGTGTATATAGGGGGCTTCCCGTATAAAGCTTCATATGGACTGCTCCCTTTAGGCAGAGCAGAGGAGGGTATCAGATTAGTCAAGAACACTGCAGTGAAGAACGCTTCAACCCACAACTGTTGTGGAACTTTGCTGTGATACATCATGGTGAGGCCTAACTCCGTGATGTGTCTATGTTTGCGCTCAGCGAGACCATTTTGCTGAGGCGTGTGAGGACAGGAGAGGAGCTGCTGGATGCCGTGACTAGCAAGGTGATTCAGAAACTCTGTACTGATATACTCTCCTCCACCATCACACTGAAATTTCTGTATCTTTGTTTGAAACTGATTCTCGACAAGGGATTGAAAGCGAACAAAGACAGAGAAGAATTCTGCTTTAGTCTTGAGAGGATAGAACCAGGAGAAGCGAGTATGATTGTCAATAAAGATAACATAATATTGAAATCCTTGGGAAGATACAACTGGACTAGGTCCCCACAAATCTGAATGTATCCTCTCAAGAGGTTTTGAAGCAACAAAATCAGAAGAAATAAAAGGTAATCTGCAACTTTTGCCTAACTGGCACGCATCACACAGCTTCTCCAGAGTAGAGTTACGCATGATGATCGCCTTATTCTTGGATAGTTGTTGAAGAATGTCTCTGTTTGAGTGTCCAAGCCGATGATGCCAGACTGCTTCACTGACTGCTTGCTGTCTGTTGGAATAAAAGGCCTGAAACCGAGCATCCTTCAACATATAAAGGTTTTTATGCCTTCTTCCTTGGGTTATCACCTGCTTTGTCTCCTTGTCCTTAACAAGCACAGAGGTATCATCAAATGTAATCTCACAAGGGAAATCTGAGGTAAGCTTAGAGACAGATAAAAGAGATTTTGTAATAGCAGGACAGACTAAGACATCCTCTAAAGGCAGTGTACCTTGAGGAGTTTGCAGAGCGATAGACCCAATGTGAGTAATGGGAAGGTAGTCACCGTTGCCTACTATAACCTGATCATCACCAAGATACGGTTCAGCGGACTGTAGATGAGACAGGTTGCTTGTGATATGAGCTGAAGCAGCCGAATCAGGATACCATTCATGACCAGAGTACTGCTGTTGATCTGAAAGTTTCATTGTTGTCAAGGCGTTGTGGAGATTCTCAGGAACTTGGAACGCTTGATCAAATCTGTTGTGACACTTTGCTGCAGAGTGACCGAACTTCCCACATATCTGACAGTTAACCTTCGTGTTGGAGTTGCCTGAGAACTGCTGTTGGAAACCGCGTCCGCGAGTTGAGTAGGAGCCAGAACCTCTTCCTCTGTAACCCCCACGGCCAGAGTAATATCCTCTGCCTCTGTTAGAGTAGCCTCTACCAGCATGAAAGGCTAGATGTGGAGTTACTTCACTCGCAGCAGCTTGTTTTTGACTCTGAAGTTTGTCATCGAAAGTGACAAGCTTGAAAGCCGCATCTTCGAAACTCAGGTCAGGCAGAGACTCCATAGAATGCTCTATGACAGTGGAAATAGACTCATATTCTTTGCCTAAACCACTTAACGCGCCATAGATCATCTCATGTTCGGTAACTGGGAAGCCGATAGAGTCTAACTGATCACAAACGCTCTTGACATCTCCTAGGTACTCGGTCATGGACTTTTGGTTTTTAGCCATACCTTGGAGCTTACGCTGGAGATCGAGCTTGCGAGTAGCAGAGATTCTGTTGTACTTCTTTCCGAGACTGAACCAAACCTCCTGAGCCGACTGCAACCCGTAGACAGAACGGAGAGCATCCTCTGTAAGAGATCCGAACAACCAGGCCATCACGAGTTGATCTCGACGGATCCATTTGACGAACTCTGGGTTGGCCTCTTCAGTGGTGATTTCTCCGTTTGTGACCGTAACAGTAGGAGAGGGGCGAAGCGAGCTGCCGTTGATGAAGCCGAGAAGAGATTGGCTAGAGAGAAACGACTCAAACTGAGTCTTCCAGAGAAGATAGTTTGTAGAAGAGAGTTTGAGAGTGACGCATTGTGAAATGCTTAGAGAGGGAGCTGATAAGGGATCCGAGGTATCGGCCATAGCTCTGATACCATGTGAAACCTAAAGGTTTATGCAAAGATGCAAACTTGATTCTTATTCAGCCTGATGATTCATTATAACGTCACTCTCTATTTATACAAGGATCTCATCTTAACCTAAAGTAGAGTCTCATCCTCATGTCAGCACATGATTGGAGACTGAATAAGACAGTCAAATCTATTGAACGTTAGAGGACCATGAGCTGTCTTTGTCGCATTCCCAGCTGCTGCTTTACATGTACTCTGTTCGTTAAAGGTTGTTGCAGAAACGACAGAGGAGGAGCTGATACCGGGCTTCACGTTGGGCTCTGGTATCTGTGTGTTTGGCTTCACATTGGGCTTCAGTGTTTCACGATCCGGCCCATTGCGTGCTATAGTTGGAGGCACATTCATGAAAATTAAGATCTTGAGCTAATTTTTTTTGGAGCTAATTACTTATGAGAAACTAAATTTTAGGTGGAGGTATGTGATCCCGTTAGTCATCACTTCCATCTACCCCTATGATCACTGCGGTCCGGGTCAAGCTCGTTGGAGATGAGCAGGTCCTTTCGCTACCTGTGCAGAAGCCCGAGACTAGATACAAAAGGATCCATGTAGTGTTCGATTGTTCCCAAAAAGAATTGTACTCAACATTTTTTAACAAATATGTAAACAGTAAGCTTCATGATAGGTCAATATAAATAATGTTAACAAAACTAAAATTTACTCCTCAAACCTGAGATTTGTCAGTTTATATACAAAACAAGTGTACACACTGAGTAGAAATATCCATTATGTTAATCATCTTCTTATACATATAAACTTATTTTCTTATTTCAAAACATATTAAGTTTTTTGCTTGGTCCTGTAAATGTCTATGATTTTTTTTGGCATACGATATCCGTTAAAATGGTCTTCTGTGATGGTCCTTGTCACACTCCTTGTCATTTATCTCCTTTGAATTTATTCCTCAGTTAAAGAACTCTATTGCTGAGGATTTTAACCAAAACAGGCCTTAATGTTTCTGTAATCGCACCTTTGGTGTAAAACTCTCGGTTTGAGTAAGGGATGGTTTGATCAAAAGATACGTACTTCTACTAAAACAACATGTATTGCGTGAACCTCTTTTCTTTTCATTTTCTTGTCCAAAGATTTGTTCGACAATATGCCAAACTCAAAACAAGATTATGTAATCATAGGCCACAGATCAATCCGCGGCATATATCACGAAGCGTTTATAAACATTGTTAGTCTTGAGGGTTACTAAAAGAAACTAAAACAAAGTACATGTGTTGCAATTGGAAATTTTAGCATGAGGATGTTCTAAGAAATCAAATTTGAAAAAAAAAAAAATCAAATTTGAAGTTAGCGTTAATATGACTTCAAAATTTAAAAGACAGTATTCTGTAATTTGTGTCCTACATTATTTTGTGGTTTTTGCTAGATTCAAAATCCAGATATTACAAACAATAGTGATAAATTAAATACGGAAAATAAAATAAACAAGTCTTGATGACAAAGAAAAAGAAATAAACAACTCTTATCTGCAGGCCACCTCTGTCTTTTAAAAAATAACTAGATCTTGATCCGCGCTTTGGAAGCGCGGAATATTTTACGATAAAAAATTTCATTAATAACTTAACAAATATTTTGTTAATTTTTAAAGAGTGTGTATTTAAAATATTTTTGTATTTAAATCAGTGTTTTTAAATTTAACCCGATTGTGATTATACCGGTTAATCCGGAGATCTAACAATTCAATTTAGTTTTTTAAAATATTCATATTAAAAAGTCATTAAAACCTGAGACTAACCGATTGAACTGATGGATGACCGATATGTAATCTAATTTGATTGAAATTGTGATATTTTCATAATTTATAATCTTATAATCCAAAATTTAAAGTTCATTATTTTGTAATTTATGAAATTATGACGTTTCTACAAAATTTTAAAGAGAAAATGATGGATATAAAATAACTAAGATTAATTATTGTATTGTTTGGAAACATTGATAGTAGTATATAAAATATATTGTTTGGAAATATTGATAGTAGTATAAGGAAATAAGTATATTGTTTGGAAACATGGATAGTAGTATAAAGAAAGG
>NC_079514.1:5536614-5724502 GCF_000801105.2 Raphanus sativus
TTTGCTTACATCTATTTGTAAATCAATTATTTTCAGTACCTATTACTTCGTGAAGAAATTGAGAAGCTGAAGCATGAGGTAAAGCAAAATTCACCTTTTACTTTTTCCCCTCTTTTCTAATGTGTGTGTACATATATCTTTGTATAGTTGCATAAATAGTCATATTTTCAATACTTCAAGTAAAAAAACTTTTATATTCTTTGTCAAAATCTCAGGAGAGGAATCTCATTAAGGAAAATAAAGAACTGAAAGAGAAGGTACCGATTTTTTCCTTCAGTAGTAAATGTTTCTCTAACCATGAAATATAGTATTTTTGCTGATAAGAGTTTTGGTAAATTGTATAAATGACAGTGGCGTGGAATGGGAGCAATAGTAGTAGCATCACCATCATCAACCTTGTCATCAGCAGAAGTGAACAAGGATAGCAATGACAATATGGAAGTGGAGACTGGTTTGTTCATTGGACCTCCTGAGCCAAGACAATCCAAGAAACTCCCTCCTTAAAGAAGAAGAAGTTGAGCCTCATTTTTTTATCAAAAGAAAAAAGAAAGTTAAGCCTCACAACTTCAAAAGAATGTTATTTATGTTTTATATATTTTCGTCCAAAAATTTGAGGTGCCAATAAATTCTAAAACATAGTGTAGTAGTTTGTTCTTATTCAATGAGCTGAGCCTCAAAAGTTTCTATAAAACTACTGTTGTATTACTTGTGTGTATTAGAAGTTCAGTACATGTTTAAGTATTTTGTTTATATATATTTTTAATTAATACTGTTTAAAGTGTAAGAAACAACAATCTATCAAGTAGAAATCATAAAAATTATAGACTTATAACGAAGCAAGATTATTATACTTTTGCCTAGCGTTTACGAGGATGGGACATCTTGCACACTCTGGTTGAGGATTGTACTGTCAATTAAAATTCAATGAAGAACAGAAAATATAAAAACGGATTCAAAATACAAAATAAACGTTCTTGATCAGTATTTTGCTTTTATTCCTCAAAGAAAAATGCAGACCATAACTCATCCATAACAAAATCCAATTCAAAAGATCCAACAAAGGTATTCCAATCTGGGAGAAATGTTTAGACAACTCCACACACAGCACATTATTCGAAAGATGGTTGCCATTGAAGAGTTTCTCCAGCAAACATTGGAACGATCTCTCCAAACGAGAAGGTTAAGACCTCAGGAACTTTCCAAGGAGCTTTCTTGAGAGTGATCTTTGAAGAGTTTCTCGGGAGGCCATAGAAATCAGGTCCATTGAAGCTTGTGAAAGCTTCCAACTTGTCAAGCGCACCAGCCTGAGGTAAAAGATATGAACATTAAAGTAAACTCCAAAACCGGGAAAAGTAAACCGTTTGAAGTTACCTCATCAAAGACCTTGGCGTATAGAGACAAGGCAACAGGAGCGCTGTAAATACCAGCACATCCACATGATGATTCTTTTCTTCTCCGTTCATGTGGAGCACTGTCTGTGCCCAGGAAGAACTTCTTGCTTCCACTAGTTACAGCTTTAACAATGGCTTCTCCTGTAGTAAAAGCATAGTGATCTGATTTCAGAAAACAGATATAAGAAAATGAAATCTGGATGATCCAGAGGGGAGTGAAGAACATACGGTGTATCTCTCTTTTGAGAACGGGAAGGCAGTAGTTGTATGGATGTAATCCACCTGGAAAAGAGCGTTTCTGTTGAGAAGGAGATGTTGTGGTGTGACTGTTGCACCCACAAACCCTAGTAAGTCACCAAAAAGGATATGAGCCTGGAACAGATAAAAAACTAAAGACAGGAATGAAAAATATTTAGCGCACTCTGGTAAAGTTCATCTAGCTCATGAAGCACTACTGCATAGTATCACTGTTCTATTTAAAAGTAACCGGTCCAGCCACAAAGACCCTTCTGTCAGTGAGTTGCTGGAATTTATCGGGAAAGAAGCTTGGTACAGGAAACAGAGTGAAGAGGTAGTAAAGACACGTGGAAGCTAGAGATTGGAGGGAGAAGGTTGTTAGAGTCGTAGTTGGAGTTTGTTGGAGAGATACCAACGGTTCCAATCAAATAAGGACAGCTGTCAAGTGAAGAAGGAGTGACGAGTATAAGAGCTCTGTTTCTCTGAGTTATTTATATTCATTCAGAAAAATTGTAACAAACTCTGTTGTGTTTTCTCTCGATATTTCTCACTATGTCTGTTGGATAGGATGTTTCAGCCAGGAATTACAGGAAAGAGGAAAAAGACTTGCACACAGTCCATGAAGAAGAAAGAGAATTTCATAGTATGGTGGACATACTTTCCAGAAGAGGCTGAAGTGTTGAAGAACTTCTGGCAACTATAAGGTAGACTGTGCAAGTTCAGTGCAGAAAGTTCACATGGGTTTGGAGAGAGAGAGAGAGAGACACTGATTTGTGATCAGTTTATCATATTTCTCCTTAGATCGTGTAACAAAAAGACTACTACGAAGTAACAGAGTAAATGAATGAAAATGACTTATTACACTTTTAAGGTAGATGTTAAGTTTTCATGTTATGAAGACTAAAATCATTTACGGTACCTCGATACAATTTCTCCAGTTCCTGAAAGTACATCACCGTTTCAAGATCGAGACTGCATATTACCATAAAAACCAAAATTTTCGTAATATTTTATAGGTTAAGAAACAAATATGATCAGAAAGTTTGGGAATTTTACTCAATCTCCGTGCTTTCTTTTGATGAACCGATGATGTTGTGGATATATTCCTGATAATATAAAGGAAACAAAAGAAACTAGAGCATATGCCACGATGGGACAATAATCTTCTCCTTACAAAGGATGAACTAATTAATAGACACAACTATTTGCAATTGAAGGGATTCCAGAAGATGTATGGCAGCTTCATGGGGAGCAAGTGCATGTTCGAGTGTTTGAAAGGTTTAAATGGAGGATCTCTGATCTTGTGGTAAGATTGATTATCTACCATGATGTTTGGTGATGGTTGCACTATCTTCGAGTGTTTGCTTTTTGAAAGTCTTGATCTTGGATTTGATGTTGTTTAGCGCATTATCATATCTTTTGACATTGGATTTGATGTTGTTTAGTGGGTCTGAGTCCGTTTTAACATATGCCTGTTTAAAATTTCTCTCTTTATTGTTAAAACGGATTCAGACCCACTAAACAGCATCAAATCCAATGTCAAAAGATATGATAACGCACTAAACATCATCAAATCAAAGATCAGGATTTTCAAACAGCAAACACTCGAAGATATTGCAATCATCACCAAACATCACGGTAGGTAATCAATTTTACCACAAGATCAGGGATCCTCCATTTAAACCTTTGACAATTTCTGAGGCAAAAACTGTTCAACGATCACTTCGTCATCTGTGATTATGTCAACTATAAAATTTGCCTTCTTACTCTTCAAATTATTGGAAGTAACACTTATTTTGAAAGCAATGTTTTTCTTATAAGATCGTTGAGAGTTTGTGGTAAAACGGAGCCATCATCCTTAAATTTTGAAAAATAATCAGAATCTATTAAATCCCACATTGTTCTTTCAGGGGATGATGGATCCTCTAGATCTACTGTTCTTGGTATGGTGAGTTATGTTCTAAGAATCCAAGGAGGACAATAAGAGAGATATTAAGAAATAATGAGGTACCTACTGTTCTATCACTTGTGTGTATTAGAAGTTTAGTACATGTTTAAGTATTTTATATATTTTTTAATTCGTACTGTTTTAAGTATTTTGTTTATATATAATTCTAATTAATACTGTTTACAGTATGAAAAATAACAATATGCTAAGTATGAATCATAAAATTCATAGTTATAACGAAGCAAAATTACTATACTTTTCCTAAGCTTTTACACTCTGATTGAGGTTTGTACTGTCGGCTCCGGTGGTTGGTGGTTCTCACCACCACCGGGAACGGGTAAGACTCTGGGAAAAGAGGCTCTCAAAGCTCTTTACCGCCGGCTTTCTGTCTCCGGGAAGGGATGGTTCTTCTAATATCTTTATCGTCGGCTTTGTGTCTCTAGGAAGGATGGTTTTTCTAGCATCTCGATCACCGAAACTTATGTTCTTGTGTGGTGAATTAATATTAGTTTGAAGTCGTGGGAATATTGCTTTTGTTTGGTTCTTGTTGTTTCAGTCACTTCGTTGCATCCTAAGTTAGCTTTTTGGGTTCGTTTTTTGTGATTTATGTTCGCTGTGGAGGTATCTACTAGACCTTATCTTGGACCTTTGTGGTTTTGGGAGATCGTTTCTAGACGAAGCAGTTAACTTGATCTTCAGTTTTTCTCTTGCGAGGAGGTGGTCAGTTTTTTGTTCTGTAGGTCACTTGGCTGCCTTGCGAGTGTCCGCGTGTAAGAACTGGTGGTCTTCTTTGACGTTTTCCCAAGTAGCGTTTCAAGGTCTTTTGTCCTTGTATCTTAGTTTTAGTGGTGGTTTCTGGTCATGCAAATTTCACATGGATAGCAGCTGCTGGAGTTGGTGTAGATTTGACCTCTCGATTGTTTCTGATGTTGCTGGTTCTAATATGGCTTGGTGATATTCCCTTCAGGGTTGGGACTGCTCAAGACATGTGTTCTTTAGGTCAGCTCCATTGATATCGAATTCTTCTCGAAAGGTGGAAGGAATAGAGTTGTGAATATAAATAAGTTTTAGGCTCAGTTTATGTCTTTGTTTTATTTTGTTTGGTTTATGTTCTTTGTCTTTGATTTCTTATCGATACTATGTATCTCAACTTTCTTCGAGTAAAAAAAAAAAAAGAGGTTTGTACTGTCAATTAGGTTCAATGGAGGAAAAATAAAAACAAATTCTTTTTTTTGATCAAATAAAAACAAATTCAACACACAAAATAAACATTATTTGTCAGTATCTCACTTTTATTACTTCAGAAAAAAAAATGCAGAGCATAACTCAGCCATAGCAAAATCCAATTCAAAAGATACAACATGAACTCCAATTTGGGAGAAATGTTTAGACAACTCCACACACAGCACATTATTCGAAAGATGCTTGCCATTGAAGAGTTTCTCCAGCGAACATTGGAACTATCTCTCCAAATGAGAAGGACAAAACCTCAGGAACCTTCCAAGGAGCTTTCTTCAGTGTGGTCTTTGAAGAGTTTCTTGGGAGGCCATAGAAATCAGGTCCATTGAAGCTTGTGAAAGCTTCCAACTTGTCAAGCGCACCCGCCTGAGGTAAAAGATATGAACATTAAAGGAAACTCCAAAACCGGGAAAAGTAAACCGTTTGAAGTTACCTCATCAAAGACCTTGGCGTATAGAGACAGGGCAACAGGAGCGCTGTAAATACCAGCACATCCACATGATGTTTCTTTTCTTCTCCGTTCATGTGGAGCACTGTCTGTGCCCAGGAAGAACTTCTTGCTTCCACTAGTTACAGCCTTAACAATGGCTTCTCCTGTAGACAAGAAGTAAAGCACAGTGAGATTCAGAAAGCAGATATAAGGAAATGAAATCTGGATGATCTAGAGGGAAAGTGAAGAGCATACGGTGTATCTCTCTTTTGAGAACGGGAAGGCAGTAGTTGTGCGGTTGTAATCCACCTTGGAAAAGAGCGTTCCTGTTGAGAAGGAGATGTTGTGGTGTGACTGTTGCACCAACAAACCCTGGAAGCCAACCAGAAGGGTATGAGACTGGAAGATTAGCAAAAGACCAAAAGATGAGAATGAAATTTAAGAAAGTTACAAAACCTTCTTTGCAAGATTCAACGAAGTTCACAGCATCCATGGTAGTGATGTGTTCCATCACTACTTTCAGCTGTGGAAGGCGTTGGATTAAAGGCTGCAGAACTGTCTCAATGAAGATTTTCTCGCGGTCAAAGACATCAATACTCGGATCCGTGACCTCTCCATGAACCTAACCATAACACATTCCTTAGACAAGAAAGTCTAAATGACAAAAATGTCTAAATCTGCAGCGTGATTTATTTACCAGAAGAGGCATGTTCTGTTTGACCATCTCTTCTAGTACTGGCAAGCATTTTCCAAAGAGGTCTGTAACACCATCTTGAGAGTTAGTTGTGGCTCCCGCAGGGTACAGCTTCACCGCATAAACCACACCACTTTCCCCTAAAAAACGAGATACATTATACATAAAAATGTATTTGACTATGATGAAGAAACAATGGGAAAAGTACTTACTGGCAAGCTTGATCTCCTGAGGTTGGGTTTTGTCAGTCAAATAAAGAGTCATTAGTGGATCAAAGCTGGTCCCAACCGGCAAAGCTTTCATGATAGATTCACGGTAAGTAATGGCAGCTGCAGTGGAGGTCACAGGGGGCTTCAGATTCGGCATCACGATCGCTCTCCTAAAATGACTCGCACTACACACATGTACACAACCCATTTCTCATCAGACAAAACACTAAGCATCAACGGAAATTGAAGGAATATATTCAGAACAAACAAGAACCACTCCATTGATATATAAATGTAAATAGTAGGGAGAATATAAATATAAACCTGTGGGGAACAACAGCCTGAAGAAGATCGCCATCACGGAGATGAAGATGCCAATCATCAGGCTGAGTGATTGTGAGTTCCATTCTTACTGCTCTAGTCTTCAATTTCTTACAAGATTTCAGTTTCTGAGATCCAAATCCCTACACAAAGAGGAGTAACTAGTAGTTTACTCACATTATAATGGTCTCAAGACCCACATGGACAACGAGATGATTAAAATAAAATACAAACCGGGTCAAATGGATTGAATGGTCAATGAAAATTAAAAAAGAAAGACTGAGAAGTGGAGGAGGCATAGTACATACAACAACACTACAAGGAGAAACAAGAGTCTTGATCATCACAATGCCTTTGCAAGATTCACCTGTTTACAAAGGGTAATAAGATTTAGAAAGAAAAAAAGACATTAAAAAAAGGGAACGATTTGTGTTTGTCATTGAGATATGAAGACAGAAACAAAACATAGAAGCTCTATTCAATATCTGACTGAAACAAATTTCAAAAGCTCATAGAGACATTTGGTCGAACAACTTATCTGCGATATATTTTAAAGCTTTATCTATTATTAAAAAAAAAATGTTAAAACGTTACCGAGTTTAGAGCATAGATTGTTTGAAAATTAAAACGCCGGTGAAGGAAGGAGAAGTTGACGGTGACAGAAGACGGTTGTGATCAGTGTGATCGGAAGAAAACGTCTGCAACGAAGTTCCGACAATAAACCGTGAGAAGAGAACTTATACTTGTACAAGTTTTAAAAATAAATAGGGGCAAAATTGTAAATGGGAGTTTTGTAAACAGAGTTATTGGACAACAGTTTCTTCGTCAAGATCAGCTATGTAATGGTTATGACTAGAAGACGTTGTGCTTTTTGCTGTGGAGGCAGCGCAGCATCAATCATAGGACCGATCAATACTTCCCATATTGACTTGAACTCTGTTAGATTTGAGTCGACATCTCTTTTTTTTTTTTGAATAAAATGTTAAATTTGATTCAAAAGAAAATAAGCTTGTTTACAGCATGAGCTACTTTGTTTATAACATGGTTACTAACTTGGTTTTAAAAAAAAAAACTTTATCCTATGTACCCACAACTCCAATCCAACTTTGATATGCGGTCGCCATCCTTTTGTCGTGTCTGAGAGTTGCTATTCTGTTCTTCACCTGCCTGTCAATCATTCGAAATATTATTTCCTCCGAATGGGACTGGTCACCATGCTTCCTGCCGTTGCGTTCCCTCCAAATTGTGTATACAGCAGCCTGAAACACATAGCGAAGAAGAAATCTGTGTATTGGCGAGATTCTTCCCTGCGTAAGATGGTAGACAATGTCCTCCCAGTCAGCAGAGTAGAGGTTGCCCAAAAGGTTTTGCGTCAGCTTCTTCCACAACGTTGAGGAGTAGGAGCACGCAAAGAAGAGGTGGCTTCTCGTTTCCAGATGTTGGTGGCAGAGTATACAACTTCCATCGCTTCCACTGTTCCACATAGCCATTCTATCGCCGGTTGGCAAACGATTATGCATAGCTAGCCATGCACAAAAACGAAACTTCGGTGTTGCTTGTCTGAACCAGAGACCTTTGTGCCAACTAACCTTACCTCCGGTAACTCTTATATGATTCCATGTATCTCGAGCTGTGAACTTTGCCTTGTAGACATCATTCTTCCCTTTCCATAAGACTATATCCTCTTCCTCTGTTCTTGTCAGCATCCTTAGATGGTCTTCAATTTGAATGAGGTCGTTCGAGCGATGGTTTCTTCTTCTACGTTTTGTGCAGGCCGTTTTAACAGAGTCAAACTGGCCAATACCCATGTCTATTTGTCCTCGTGGACCCAACACATCCCTCAAGCAACCCATCGGAGACCAATGATCATACCAAAACGAGGTCTTTTCACCATTGTGCACTTCCACTTGAGTCGACATCTCTAGTGTAGTGTTCACGGCAAAGTATTGGCTCACCTGGCCATGAATAAAAGCTTCTGTTTGGTTAGAACAACTATGCATCAAACCATCAGAACCGGTTTTGATACAACCGGAACAGTCCTCTGAAGTTGATCCTGGGATGCACATCCCTACTGCGTAGATACGGTTGGGTTCCTGGCCGATGGAACCGCTGAAGAAGAAACCCTCTTGAGCCGTGGCGTTGGAAGGAAGAGAAAGAGAGGATGACACGGCAGTTTACGTCGTAAGTACCGTTAGGCCGCCTGAAATGCCCATTGTCACTACATGTTTGTGATGAAACCGAAGCAACACCAAAGCTTATGAGAGGACAAAACAGAGTATTGAAAACATACTCCTCTGCTTCAGATTTTCTCTGAAGCATCCTCCCTAACCTGCAACTGCTGTCACAAACACGATAAAGTCAAAAAATCAAAGTCAATAATAATGTTGAATTTTGCAAATGTGATGATTGTTTAATTTTTTTTTTCTTTTTTTGAAAATCACTGAAGAAACGACAGTTAAGAGAAGCACTAGTATTTGTTCAAAAAAAAAAAAAAGAAGCACTAGTAAAATCAAGACAACTTTCTTCTCCTCTTTTTCTATTCCTTCTAATGTCATTGCTGAACACAACATCTTCTATAATGCTTCTCTCTAGGCCAAGGTCCCCAGACATAATCTATGTTCAAGTAGTGCGTATTCCAGGTAGTAAAAAACAGAGGAGTGTTCAAACTGCAATGCACTTGAGAAAGATCTCATACTGTTTGCAACACATGTTAAAGAAATAAGCGTTGGAGACTATCAGAACTGTTACCGTGAGAAACAAGGAGGGTCTTGTTAGTCGTCCACGTCACATTTTCCGGTGGGAAATTAATCATTTTTTTTTGCGCAGCCACGGCCAGCGAAAACAGGTGAAAAAAGCCAATTTCAAGAACATTATTGTTAAATATTACTCTCTGTTCATGTTCTGTTTCAATAGTGATATGTTTTCTAATCTGTTTTCTTTAGTGGAGGATGGTTTTGATCGTGACTAATCTTCATTTTTGACATCTAAATTCCAAACCAGTTCGTGATCAAGGTTCGGTGAGAGCCTAATCTCTTGTCTTTATCTCTGGATTAAGTAAATCCAAATGATAATTAAAGGTGCGACTTGTTAGCCCCACGGCCCCCACCATGACGCCACATGGGCAGCTCATTCAAAGGATTTGGAGGACACGTGGCACTCTCTATGCTCAGAAAAAAAAATTCCAAAACAGAGTATCTAGAGCATCCCCATTAGTGAACCCCCTCTTGGGGTTCATAGACATTTTTTAATAATTTTATGATGGGACCATAAATAGTGATGAACTTCTATCAATTGTGTTCTCCCATTGGTGAACTTGAAATTGGGGTTCATAAAAATAAAATAAAATATTTTAGAAAAAATAAATAAAAGTTTTTATTCAATCTGAAGGCAAATGTCTATTGATCAGAATCAACCTAATGCTCATAATCATAGTGGTAACTTTAAGAGAACACATAACTTTCATATAGAAGACTATAATAATTGCCCATTGTAGGTCTCTCCATTCTTGAGCTCCACAAGCTAATGCAAGATCTCAAGTTAAAAACAGTGCCCACTTAACTTCTGATACATATATTATAATCAAGGGTTTGAAGTTTAACTTACCATGGGATGTCCTTGAGCAGTCTTGAGTAGCGAAAGAGGAAGCTACAAACACAACAAAACAGAAGCTAAAGAGTCAAACTTTAAAGTTTAACCTTAATTACTACAATTATAGAAAGAAGTCACATACATGCCATCGTGTTTTCCAAGAGGTTCATCATACTGGATTCCAACCCAATAGCTAGAACCCAACGACTCTGCTCGTCCAACGTATTTGACCACTCCCCTTTTCTCTCCGGGCTCAACTTGGCATCTATCTCCCACCTTTATATTTTGACAACAAGAGATTAAAAAGGAAAGAAGAAGAGTAGAAGCAGTATACACAAGAGGGATCAGGTTTCACAAAATATCAAAACAGTAGCTCATTATTATCTCTGCCTCTTCAGTTTAAAGTAAAGGAAGGGAGAAGTCTTTTAAATACAAAAAAAAGAAGAATCAAACTCACCTTGATATTATCTTCCATGAAGTCCTCCTTCGTCTGTTGAAATGAGGAATCATTAGAATCTTTTGTGTTCTTAAATTTCTTAATCCTTACCCCCAAATACTTTAGCTAGAATGTAAGTAGAGCTTTGAGATATCTCACAACTAACTGTTCTCCAATCTTAACTCACAACAGCTATAAATCAATAATTTAGACCACCGAACTAGACACTCCCACTGGAGACAAGTGCTTTCTGAGCAGGTTTTATAGCTAAACTATAGATTAAACTAAACAGAGATTCTCATAAGTATATGTACGGAAGCAAGGAAGAGAGAGAGAGAGAGTACTTGGAGTTGGTGACATCGGAGAAGAGAGAAACAAAGAGAGTGTTTTCGCTGTCGAGATGGAATACCTTCATTCCCTTTGGTCGGCGGCGAAAAAAGTAAAGAGTCGATTTAGGGTTTTACTCCGCCGGAGTTTGTTGGAGACACCAGATCCGGCAAGTCAGTGGGAGGAGGAAACGAGTTTGCAGTGACTGGTCAGAGATGGCGAAGGAGAGACTCGCAGGAGCAGGCGACTGAGAGCACGACGCGTGGCTTGAACTCCCCTCCTCAGGTTCACGCGGAAGGATCGATTCACCGAAATAAATGTATTTTTCATTTTTTTTTATTAATTCAGCCCTAAGAATTTGGGCCCATGAACCTCTTAAATCCGCTAATGCGGATGCTCTAAGATTTGGGCAATCATCAAGTGTGAAAACGTGAAGCAAACACCATTTAGACACACAACAAGAACCAACCCAATACGCATCATCATCATCAGAACCCCTAAATTCCAGGAAGAGAGAAGATAAATATCTCAAGCTAAAGCTTCAAGCCTCGATCTGGGGTTTCCATAAAGTCTCAAGCTTTCGATTACAAACACGCTAGAACTCTATTTGCTTCCAAACCTCGCTTAAAGGGTCTCTCTGTATTCATCTTTCTGTCACAATTCTGAAAAAAAAAAATTGAAGCTTGATTTGGTTCAACAGAGAGAGAGAGAGAGAGAGATAAAGCAGAGATGTGTAGTTTGTCAGCGAACATGTTGTTACCAACAAAGCTGAAACCTGCTTATTCAGACAAACAGAGTTATTGTACCACCAACTCACTCCTTGTCTCCAACACAAGACCCAAGAGGAAGAAGAACCAATCCACTGTTCCTGTAAGTATATTTTTTTTTTCTTTTATCTGGTTCAGACTTATTTTAAACCAAAAAATTTCAAGTTTTAAAATCCGCAGCTTTATGTCGACGCCTCTTGTTTGTATTAACTATTAAGGGAGATATTCTTTGCTTTATCTATATATATATATATATAGATTCTTGATTAAAAAAAAAAAATCTATATATAGATTCAAGAAATGGTTTCTGAATCTAAGATGCCTTTGCAGATGGCAAGATTGTTTGGACCAGCTATCTTCGAATCATCCAAGCTGAAAGTATTGTTTCTAGGGGTTGATGACAAGAAGCATCCACCAACGCTCCCAAGAACTTACACTCTGACTCACAGTGACATTACAGCTAAACTAACTCTAGCTATTTCTCACTCCATTAACAATTCTCAGGTATGCGTTTAGTTTTAGGCTCTTAACGGTTTTAGAAAATTTATAGGCTGATGTATGTGTGTATATGTTATAATATAGTTGCAAGGATGGGCAAATAGGATATACAGAGATGAAGTGGTAGCAGAATGGAAAAAAGTGAAAGGGAACATGTCTCTTCACGTCCACTGTCACATTAGCGGTGCCCATTTCCTCTTAGATCTCTTCCCAAAGTTTAGATACTACATCTTTTCCAAAGAACTACCCGTTGTAAGTTTCCAATGTAAAAGAATTTGTTTCATATACGACAACTGTTGATTAAAATGATTGTTTTGATTTGTGTGTTAGGTGTTGAATGCTATTGTTCACGGAGATGGCAACCTGTTGAACAGCTATCCCGAGTTACAAGAAGCTCTTGTTTGGGTTTATTTCCATTCTAATGTCGATGAGTTCAACAGAGTCGAATGTTGGGGTCCGCTTTGGGAAGCTACTTCGCACGATGGTCACAGGACTCAGACTCTCCCTGAGACTCTGTGCAAGGAGGAGTGCGGTTGTTGTTTCCCAACTGTTAGCTCCATTCCTTGGTCTCATAGTCTTACTAACGAAGGTGTTACTGACTACCCTGGGACTCAGGCCGAGGGAATGTCTACTCCAAGTCCGGAGAAAATCTAGTGATTCAACTAATATACAAGTTTCTTTTTAGTGAAATCTTTTGTAGATCTAATATTGGTCTGGTTTGGTTTAGTGTACATGATGTGGTATAGGAAAATAATGATTATTTGTAGGTTTAATAGTACTAAATTAAGTTATAAATGTTTAATATTATGCGTCTCCACTTGAGTCTTTGACCCATCAGGCCATCACAGAAGTATTTTTTTTCCATCACAGAAGTATATCATTTCACCAGATCAAAATGTAATGAAGTCAAAATAAGTTGGTTTATGTTAGACCGTTGCGTATATACTAAAACTATGGTTTTAAAATATGAAAACGTAAACGAAATGGCAAACTATTCATAACAATCATCATCACCAAAGTAGTGTTAATATAAGAATAGTCTCTTTGTATGCTAGTAGGGCGTAATACACACCGATGTAACACGTGAAACCAAAGGAGAAACGTGAAGGTAAGGAGATTGGTAGTGACGGCAAAAGACTTGTGCTGGTCTACGATACAAAGCGTACCGGCCACTCCTTGCTTCTAATGATTCCAAATCATTCTTTTGGATCTATTTGGTATCTTTCCTCACAATCTTCCTCTTGATTGTCAATCCAAACAAATATGAATTTATAAAACGAAAAAAAAAAGAAAAGATGACTTTGTATGTCCGACCCCATTCGTCTATGTCTACCTGTAATTTACAACCATATTCGTAGGACCGGTCTTGAGATTTTGAAATTATAAAGATTTCATTAAAGAAAAATACCACTTGTATGTCCATGATATGCATATGCATATTGAGCAGAGCAAGATAGCATAGAAGTTTTAGCAAAAAAAAAAAAAAAGATAGCATAGAAGTAACATATACATAGAGAATAGGGCAACGAATTATTGCGTTTATTTTATTATTGATGGACTCATTATAAAAATGGTGTGTTCGTAGGCAAAATTTGAACAACAAAAATTTATGTATGATGACGTATAAAAGAAAAATTTGAATAAAGATATACAGTTTGAAAATTTTGTGGTGAACCCAGATGGTATTATTATCTCAAAAGGGTTATAGATCTTTTTTTGCATCCGTGTGAAAAACGTTGGTTGAGAAGACCAACTCAGAGGCTGCTGACTGCTGTTGAAGAAATGCAAGAGATATTTATGTATGATCTGTCTCTATGCATCTTGGAAGATCTTTTCACCGTATTGTTGTTCTACCAAAGAATGTCGACCCAATGTCACTATCCGTGTTCTGCGTATATAACGAAAAATATCGAATTATTTTCCTCTTAAAAAATAACATTTTGGGATCATTAGAGTTGATTGATTTTTTACCTGAGATTTAGGGGATGGGAAGACATTCCAGAACCTTAAGGTTTCATCTCCTGCTCCGGTTACAATCGTCTGTCCATCTGGTGAGACCGCTAGGTACAGAACACGGTGTGTGTGACCAGTCAGAGTTGCAATCTGAACCCAACAAATTAAGAAAAAGAGACGGTTATAAGTTACATATAGCACTTGATAATCCAGAGTACAAATACAAAGGTTGGAGATTTGTTACTTTGGACATGGTTGGGTATTTCCAGACTATGATTTGGTTTTGAGAGTATCCGTGCGTGCTAACCAGCTCGTTTACGTTCTTAGACCAAGCTAGGTTGCATACCTGTCACATGCAAGAACAGAAAGGGTTACTTACCGTTGGTTAAAGTCATGTAAAGTTAATGAACGTACCTGACTGCAAGTATCTATGGAGCTTAAATGAGTATTTTTGGTTGTATTCCAAAAACGTATGCACCTATCAGCAGTGCCACCACCCGAAGCAAGAAGCCCGTGAACATGAGGTGACCAAGCTATGGCTTTAACCGCTGCTGTGTGTTCACTACATTTCAAAACCGGTTGCGTTGAATGTTGGTTCCATACAAAAAGCTGAAAGAAAAACATTTATTAAAAAACTATTTTAGCCCCCATATGCTCAAAAGAAGACTTAATATAATGTAACCGAAAATTTGGAATATAGTTAGTTGGTACGTACCAGATTGTCGCTTCCACCACCAGATGCTAACTCTCTGTTATCGTGAGACCACTTGAGTCCGCATACCTCGGATTTATGACCAGTCAGTTTGCTGACATGATCTTCTTGACAACGTATATCTCTCTGAAGAATACTCTCGTCTCTGCTACCAGATGAAAGAACCGATGAGCTCCATGCCAGTGCTCCAACTCTTAGACTATGTCCTTCCATTGTTCTTGTTCTCTTGCATCGCGCCGCATCCCATATCTATCAGAACACACAACTAATATGTGTATCATACATCATAAATTCCTCAAATCCTATCTGCCAAAGGTTTAAATACCTACAGATGCTTTTATTCGAGCATTTCTTATCAATATAGAAAAAAACATCTTTGTAATA
The DNA here is from genome assembly GCF_000801105.2 of Raphanus sativus. Taxonomy (NCBI): domain Eukaryota; kingdom Viridiplantae; phylum Streptophyta; class Magnoliopsida; order Brassicales; family Brassicaceae; genus Raphanus; species Raphanus sativus. Next base: position 5,551,749 of record NC_079514.1, read on the forward strand.
ACCCTATTGATATTGTTCCATTATGATCAAAGATTCCATATAAGGCATGAGCTATCTTTTACAATTAAGAACAAAATTTAATGCTGTAACTTACGATTCTAAGTAACAAACAAAGACAAAGAGGTAGAGAGCAATGGACAACAACATAAAGTAAAAGAGATGTAACCTGTACTTTCCCGGTACTAGTTCCAACAGCCAGATGAGTTCCACGGAAGGCCCAACCCACCGAGCAAACACTCTCATCAGCTCCGAGATCACATAGTTTAGTTACCTGTTGAAATTTCAAGGAAGCCTTCTTAGAAAAGTTTCTTAGAAATTTGAATGTGAGGAGATAAGGACACTCGCCTTGCTGCTACAAGCGTTCCACAGATACACGCAGTTCCCTAGTCCCACCGCAAGAACATTCTGTGCTGACCAATCCACAAGATTCAAATAAAAATCATCTTGCAATGCCGGTGCATCTAGTACCTGACATTTACCCACAAACAAAATATCCAAAATCCAATCAAGCTTGACCACATCAGTAACAATCACACTTAAGAGCTATAGAAAGAACAGTAAACAACAAACATTCTTCAATAATGGTTTGATTTAAAATCAACCTAACCTCAAGACTCATCACATCAACTAAATCTAATAACAAAAGTCAACGAGATCGAGAATCTAAAGTCTCCAAACTCAAAACATTACGCAACAACCCGTCAAAGGAACAATCAATGCACATCTAACTAAAAAAAACACAACACATGATCGCGATCCGTTGTCATTAATTCGACAATCTACATCATCCCGACAATGCACGATCGGACACAGAACGCAAAAAAAAAAAAAAACACCAACCTTATGGGGCGATCGCGACACCTTCCTCAACTTCTTGATCGGACTCTGGCTAACACCAGGACCATCATCATCATCAGACACAAACGGCGAAAACAAATCCGTACGCCGATTCGTCTCAGTCTTAAACCGAAAAATATTACGCGACGTAGAGAACCCAGTGATGTCCCGTTTCTCCGGCGTCTCGGGACCGAACATCGCCGCGCGTAACAGAGTCGCGTAAGATCCTGCTCCGTCTTCTCTCCCGTCTTTAGCGAGATCGAAGAGCGCGTAATTGGATCCGGATCTACTCGGTATGAATCTATCGGAGTATATGGACCGTGATGGTGATGGAGACTGGTTGGCATTGATCAGACGGTTGATTCGTGACTCTAGTGAGATGATCGGAGTGTTCATCGACGGTGTTGTTGGATTGATGTTAGTTGAAGAATTCGATGGAGGAGGAGTCACATTGCTTGCGGTAGGATCTTCCATTGAGTGTTTTTGAGTTTTGACTTCTTTCTTCTTCTTCAGATTTAACTAAGCGTTGAAACATAAACCCTCTTCTGTCTTTTTATTGTATTTTTTCTTTTTACTTTTTTTTATTTTTTATTTTTTTATTTCCTTTTCCCGGGAAATCTAAGGGAAACGGAAAACGACATGTGACTTGATGCGGAATTAAGAGAGGTTGATCAGGTGTTTGTTTTGGGTTGGTTACGTCATGCCTTTTACAACTTTTTCAAGTTTTCATGGGCTTTTAGCTAGGCCCATATAGATTTTGCCTAAATTGCCTAAATATTTATTGTTTTTTAACCCTACTTTCACCCATTTTCTATAGAGGAGTTAAATCTTAGATGGCAGATCTTTTTTTTATGAACCACTAGATGGCAGATCTTTAGATCAAAATCTCATAGATCTAAGCCAACTCTCAAGCTAATTTTAAAAAATAAAAAATAAAAAATTAGTTCTTAATTTGATTTTGTTGTTTTTTCCAATTAACGAATTTCTTGAGAAACAAACAAACTAAAAACAAAACTTAAATAGTTAAATCTCAGACATATATACTAAATAAATAATTGGATAAAAACTACACTTATTAACTGTCGTGCGGAATTGATTTAAGCTGTATATTAATTAATACATCAAAATTGAAAAAGGTTTTAAAAAGTAAACCAACATCTTGCTAAAATGAATGAATATTACTAGCAAATTGCAGAATGGTAATAAAGAAGTGAGTAGATGTTTTTGTTTTAACGTCTCACGTTCGGAGTTAGGTGATTTGTTTTCTATATAGTACATAATTAAATTAAATGACAGTTGTAGCAATGAAGGAGAAAATATTTGTATAATTTTTTTATAAGGAATCAAACATATTAAAATAAAACAAAAGAGAAAAGAAAAAAAAAATCCATGTAATTACGATGTCTGGTGAAATAGCTTTCACGTTAGCTAAACCGCTAAAGGACATGTCCTTATTGATGTGTGGAGAATGGGAATATCTTTTTTTATGAAATCAAAAATATAAAATAGGATAAAATGCAAAAGAAAATAATCGAATCTCGAGTATCTCCAACCTAAGACTTCATTTTAAAGGAGCATAACCTTAAAATAAGAATTTGAGAATTGATTGCTGCAACCATGAATTTTAAAAAAAAAATCTTTAAAAGTTTTGTCTATTTGTATTATAGTCTTTAGTATTAACAAAAAATTAATCATAATGATAAAACTTCATAAATACATATAAAATATACTTTTAATATATTATAGGACACATAATATTACATTATTATATTATAAAACATAATATACATTATATATATAATAAAACAATATACATACACACAAATTTTAGAAATTATGTACAAGATACCAAACTACTCAAGTAAGATATGTAATTATGTTTATGTAATTTGTTTTTAATTTATGTGAAGTTTGATTAGTGTATTTTTATTTTGTGTGAGATTTATTTAATATATTCTTCTATTTATGTGAATTTTATTTTAGTGCTATGTAATATTTATTCTATTTTACTTTATTTGGGTGTATTTAAATTATTTTAAATAAAATTAGTAGTTGTATCTGTGAAAGTAAATAATTGCAAGAATTGAAAAAAAGTGAATAATAATTCTGAAGTTTTAAATAGTGAAATCTCAAATTTGAAGTGTCACTATTCAAAATCTCAAAATTTAAAGATTTGAAATTATGTTAGAATGACGAAAGCCTCAAAATTTGAGGATTTGAAGTTCGATTGGAGATGTTTTTATTGACCGTCAGGGCCGGCCCTGAGCCAAGCCCGATGAAACATTCATCTTAAGCCCCCAAAATTTTTGAGAAATTTTACATGGAAATAAGCCTCCAAATTTGTAAAAAATAATTTCCAGTCTCCAAATTATTGAATTCCTTCTTGACTCGTCTACGGCTCCCAAAATCTCGGACTTGTTGACCGTAACAGATATGTATATATACCGACTTGGAAAAACATATATTTTCTATATAGTACCATTAAAAGAGAAAATTTTCCATTCTGTAAAAGTTTTCACTTTTTCAGAACATGAAAAAGAAAAAGAAAAAGAAAAGGAAAAAGAAAAACAAAAACAAATTATGGCGGGTTAGTTAACAAAAAAATGGAATTTCACTTTGGATTCCTTCCAATGTAATTATGTAAAAAAATATACTATAAAGAAACTCAATTAACACAAAATTTTGGGAAAATAAGAAAACAAATTAATCCTTGAGAAATTGCCAAAAATACCATTTTCATAGTACCACTTTTCATGTTTACACTAACCACTTTTACCACTACTTTTAATGAAGGGTTTAGATTTGAACATTTAGGATTTAGGGTTTAGATTTTATGTTTTAGGGTTTAGATTTGATGTTTTAGGGTTTAGGGTATAAAGTTTAGGGTTTAGAGTTGAGGATTTAGGGTTTATAGTTGAGATTTCAGGGTTTAGGGTTTAGGATATTGAATTTAGGGTATATAGTTTAGGGTTTAGGGTTTAGAGTTGAAGATTTAGGGTTTAGGGTTTAGAATTGGGGGTTTAGGATTTAGAATTTTGGATTAAAATTTTGAAAAGCATATAAAAACAAAGATATAAGAGTCTTTAACATTTTAATAAAAAAGGTATTTTTGAAAATGTGTATTTAGTGGTGGTAAAGATGAATAATGGTACCTTCAAAGTGGTATTTTTGAAAATTCCCCTTAATCCTTTTTTATCGATGATGATTCAAATGAGTGTTTTTATACCTATCATGGGGCATTACAGGAAGAGTTCTAGTTCCAGAAGCAGTAGGAGCCCTAACATGACCCACCATTGAAACCTGAAGAGCTTCTTCTTCATAAGCTCTTCTCTCCATTTCTTCCCTCTCCGCTTTCTTCTTCCCCTTCACCAACATCGCCACCACCAGCAACCCTAATAGAATCGCTCCAATCCCCGACCCAATCACACTCCCCACCGCCACTTTCCACCGGCTCAACTTTCCTCCTCCGCTGCCTTCATTCACCTCCGTCGATGGCGTCACCATCCCACCACCACTACTGTCATCATTTTTCCCTCGAGCTTCTGTTGTCACCACTAGAGCATAATGCCCTTGCCTTGTTCCTTTGCAAACATAAGGTGAAACTTGATCACTAAACGTTGTGCTACCGTTGCTTGTGAAACACGCACACAAGACTGATGAGTTCTTCTTCGTCGTCTTAGGGTTATCACTTGACGTGATCTTCAAGAAATCGATCAATATAGGGTTTTGATCGGTACCAACAACGTTAACCTCGTAAGGGTTTGCGGCCACACCGTCAGGGTTAGCGTTGTAAGCTAATAAACCAAGAACCGGTGATACGAGCTGGTAATTGTAATCGGTTAGGTTATAACCGGTAGAGTAGACTGAAGACCAATTCGAGCCGAGGTTTTGTCTAACCAGCATGACTCTCTCCGGGCATGGCTCCACCGTCACGCCAGCGCCGATGTGAAACTCGCCGATTCTTGAACCGTATCTTCTCAGACTCCCGCACCTTAACTTGACCGTGTCGATATCTATACCGGAGAAATTAGAAGGGAGGTGGATTTTCTGTATGGTGCCTGTGTTGAGATTGAGCTTAAAGTTTCTAATGGTGTAGTCTCTGATCATGAGATCTAAAAGACGTGTAGATTGAACTGACTGAGAGTTAGATTGGTGGAACGATAAGAGAAGTGTGACGAGAATGATGATTGTTGTTGATGTACAAAAAGAGGATGAATCCATAAGAGAATGAAGCGATCTTAGTGTGTTTACAGGGGAAGTGAAGAAGAGTAAAGAGAAGAAAGTTTGATTATGTTTGACTTGGTGGGGATATGTTTTTGTGGACAAGCATTATAAACACTTACACTGCATTAGTCAGATTTCTCTTTTTTACCTTTATACAGAAAGACATATGATACAACTATTAAAGTAGCATATGACCGTTCTAACGTATAGGTTTACAGATTTAAATGATTTTTTCGTAACAACATAAAAGCAATGGATCTGTGTAGTAGTGGAGGAGAAAATTGGGTGAATGATGATAGAAGCATGGGAAGATGATGATCATGATTACTCTTGTTTCCTAACAAAAAATATATATATAGCAAATTATTTTATATACAAGGCAGAAAAAAAAGAAGATAGACAATGGCGTGCTAATATTCGTGTGACTTTTCCTCTTTTGTGTAATGGTTTTCGTCTGTGCTTTTATCATGTGTGTTCTTGACTTTAGTTCTTTGTTATCAATCAATCTTTTATGTTACACATAAATTTTGAACCTTTTTACACTCTAATTCACACTATATGCACTAATCACGCTAATCTATCTTACCGATTAAATCATGTAAACCATCTTTTTCCCCTGGGAGTTGCAGTGAGTGGAGACTAAAGGACACGAAAAGTTAAAATTGAAGGTTGTAATTAAGGCAATTTCATGAACATGTTTGTGATCGATCCAGTATCTCGTTTACGCTCCAACGATTTGAATGAAGGGTGAACTAGAAAGCACTTTTATCTAAGATCATAATAAAATGTTTGTCATATGGTTGTCTTTTTTTTGTCCTTGGTAATTGTTGTAGAGCAATTAGAAAGAACAAAGTGTAAACTCTCAATTTCTTATCACAAGTGTTTTAATTATTATTACATTGGTGAACTATTTTTTTTCTTTAAAAAAAAATTCTTATCACAAGAAAATCAGCTGCGGTAGAAAGTAAAATGTGCCTTACATTTTGAAGGTAAACCACATCATGTGCAGCTTTCTTCCTATATAATCATTTTTATGTTGGATTTGAAATCAAAACCTTACAATAGTAATAGGACTTTTCAATTCATTTCTTTTACTCATGTTGTACCTTTTAGAAGCAAGAATAAATTAAAACCTAAATGATAATTTAATATGTTAAAATTTGATTCAGACATAAGAAATAAAACCAAACTAAATTTCTGTTTTGTAATGGCTTTATATCAGTTAGAATTAACTATCATCCTTTTTTTTGTGCACTACAATTAACTATCATCCTATTACCTATGAAAGGTTGGTGAAGAAATATTCATAAAATATTTCCCTTATTTCTTATACAATACTTGGATATCAGAAAACATGTGAAAGAACATGCAAGATCTTAAGTATACAACATCATATCTATTGTTCCTCTGACAAAACCCATTCTTCTTCTTTTTCCATCCTCATCTTGTTGTAACAAAAAAAAAGAAAATCAAAACATTTCTCTCATGTCTCCATGTGAATTTAAAGTATATTAACAAGTATATAAGAAGATGTGTAGTGTACCTCACAGGGTTCAAGCTTGGCTTCCTTCTGGCAATGTGATCAACCGAGTACCCGAGTCATACTCCATCGCGGTTCCACAGCTATAACCACAAGATTGATCACAGATTCAGACATATGTTTAGAACTCTCTAAGCAAAAATTCTAATGCTACAATCTTACTTGGTGCATTTGACAGAGTTAGTTTTGCCACCACTAGAGATCGACAGAATTGTTCCAAAGAAGGAAGTATTCTCCGTTCCACAATTCGGACAAGGACCCTACCATAACAAAACATAAAGAGACAAGAACATTAGTCAAGGACAATTCTTTTGCAAATCTAAGTCATGAATTTTCTACCTTCAAGATCAAGAAGTCTTTGACGATCAGTTTGGTGATTGTTAAAGCCAGATATACAATCAAAGGAACAGCAGCGAACCACGTGAATATGAAACTGTATGGTTCTGAAAGCTCCAAGATGTATGTGATCTCAAAACCTGTAATGTCGTCCAGGAAGAAAAAGCTGAAAGTACACAATTGAAAAAGAAAAAAAAAACATTTTAGCAAAGACAAAACCTGGGAGGGTTTAAATGATCTGAATGTTCGAAGGAGAAGAAGAGAATTGGTTATAGAGAGTAGAGACACTCACAGTCCTAGAGCAACAACAGTTGCTGGAACATTTAGCAAGAACATTTTGAAATAATCCACTGCGAGATCACTGTACACCTGCATTTAACAAGATTTTTTAACATACATCTTTGTATGGCATATAACCTATGGCAAATGAATCTTAAGTTTATATATACCTTTTTACTACGGAGACTGCATCTTGGACCCTCACACACAATATCGCTACCATCAATCTGTAGAAAGATTCATAAAACTGAAGCTTAGTAGAAAGAATCTTATTAGTATAGCATAAAAGGGAATGGAACCTTTAGTTTGAGTTTGAGCTTATCAAATTCTTCATCATTGAGGATAGGATTCCCAGAAACATAAGCCATTGAAGCTTCCAAGAACCTTTGTTCATCAGAACCTGCGTTTTCATAAAAAAAAAACAATGACTTTCTGCCTAAGAAACCAAAACAAAAGATATGACTATATATAGTTTGATTACTTAGCATCACAACACTGCTTCCTTCCCACATCAACTCTTCCTTAAGGTTATCAAACTCCTCATTTGACATGACCGCTTTGCCATCGTAATAGAACGACTGGAAGAAAGACAGTAACAATCTTCTCAGGCTCTTGAAGATTTGTTACTTTATAAAGAAAAAAAAAAGGTTGTTGGTTTCATGTAGCCGTTACTTGCAAGGCTTGGAGAAACTCTTGTTCCATTTCACCGATTGATTTCTTTTCAGCCTTGTTGATGCTGCAATAAGGCATGATATTGCTATCAACGTCTTCTCCTCCAACTTGACCTTAAAAAGTAAAGACCATAATTAACACTAACATTCAGAAACTCAAAAGGTTGGTTAATTACTACTTTGAATATGAGTTTGAAACCCAGACATAGATGATTACCTGATTGCTCTGTGGTGGCTTTTGCAGGCAACAAGAAGAATCTTTTTCTCAAGGAGATCGATCTTCCAGGGTTGAGCTGAGTCCATGAAGACGACGGAGGAGGAGAAGGAGAAGGAGAAGAGAGAAAAGTGGTGGTGGGTTTTCGAGAGACGGCGGAGAACAGTCGGGGGCTTGTCAAACTGAACAACATCTTGCTACCCATTTTCACCGTTCCTCTTTCCTCTGTTTTGTGGGAAAGTTTTGTCAAGATGAACCTATGGTTGAAGATGAGTGTTGAGTTACTGTGGGCTTCAGGTTTATTCTGATTATTTTAATTATTATGAACATTTTAAATTTGGAGGGAAGCTATTATGAGATAAGAGAGGTGTGGTGTGGAGATGAATTCTTAAGCAGATTTCTGATATTTTTTCCCTTCTCATCTCTGAGAAAGAGATCTTCCACGTCAGCATTTACTATCCACCATTAATAAATTAGAAACACAAAACTTATTAACATAATACAATCCCATAATAATATTTTTAAACATTTAATAATTATTTGGTTTTTTTATTTATCAAAGAATAATTATTCAGTTTCAGAGCTATAAACAGAGTAAGAATAATAAAAAAAAGGATTCAGAAGTTTTTTTTTTGTAACACTGGTTCAGAAGTTTCAATGTACACACCTATACTATATAACTGATGAAGAATTATATGTCGACATGTGGAGATAGGATTTAGGCACGTGCACACGGACGCAGAAGAAACGCCACCTAGTGTGATGTTGGGGGTGCAGATCAGTTCGGTTCGGTTCGACTTTGCGGAATTGAACACCATTCCATAATGGTCGATAGTGATTGGTTTATTCTATTGGGCCTATCTAAATGAGCTTTTATAATAGCCCATGCCAAACAAGGACTCAGCAACTCCCCCTTTTCAGAACTAAAAGGAGAAAACCGTTTGACCGTTGGTTGGATAGATGGTGAAACCATCAGTCAAACCAAACTATCATCTTCTGTTGACTGACCATGAAGTGTGTAACACTTTACTTACCTCTTCTTTTTCACACTATCAGTCTATCACTAACAACCGGTAGCTCTACACTTCTTAATACAACTACTAATTCTTCTTTTTTAATAAAAATAAAATGAGATATTTTTTTTTGCTATAAGAAAGCCTTTGCACATTTTCATTTACTGGCAACAAATCTAAAACAGAAAGTAAGTACTCTGTTTTTCCCCTGTATTTTTAAGCTTCTTTTCATCTTTAAAACCAGACAAAGAAGATGGTTGAAGTAGAAAGAGTAGAGAGTTTAGCAAAGAGCGGAATCGAATCAATCCCAAAAGAATACATCCGTCCAAAAGAAGAACTCGAGAGCATCAACGACGTTTTCCAAGAAGAGAAGAAACAAGACGGTCCTCAAGTCCCCACCATCGACTTACAAAACATCGAGTCTAAAGACGAAACGATCCGTGGGAAATGCATGGAGGAGCTCAAGAAGGCTGCTATGGACTGGGGAGTGATGCATCTGATCAACCACGGCGTACCGGTTGAACTTATGGAGCGTGTGAAGAAAGCAGGAGAAGAGTTCTTCGGTTTAAACGTGGAGGAGAAGGAGAAGTACGCAAACGATCAAGCCGCAGGGAAGATTCAAGGGTATGGAAGCAAGTTAGCTAACAACGCGAGCGGACAGCTGGAGTGGGAAGACTACTTCTTCCATCTTGTCTATCCTGAAGACAAGAGAGATCTATCGCTTTGGCCTAAGACACCAAGTGATTACATGTAAGTTTTTGATTGTTTTACTTAAAAGACAAAACCATTTCTTGTTTTTTTTTTGTTATGTAACTTTTTCTTGGAGTGACTGTAGAGAAGCGACGAGTGAGTACGCCAAGTGTCTTCGTTTGCTAGCAACAAAGCTCTTCAAGGCTCTCTCTATCGGTCTAGGCTTAGAGCCTGACCGTCTAGAGAAAGAAGTTGGTGGTTTAGAAGAGCTTCTTCTACAGATGAAGATAAACTATTACCCGAAATGCCGTCAGCCTGAGCTAGCGCTTGGCGTGGAAGCTCACACGGATGTAAGCGCTTTGACCTTCATTCTGCACAACATGGTTCCGGGTCTGCAGCTTTTCTACGAGGGCAAATGGGTCATTGCAAAATGTTTTCCTGATTCCATTGTGATGCACATTGGAGATACGTTGGAGATTCTTAGTAATGGCAAGTATAGGAGTATACTTCACCGTGGGTTGGTGAACAAGGAGAAGGTTAGAATCTCTTGGGCTGTGTTTTGTGAGCCACCCAAGGATAAGATCGTTCTTAAGCCGTTGCCGGAGATGGTGAATGCTGAGACTCCGGCTAAGTTTCCTCCAAGGACATTTGCTCAACATATTGAGCATAAGTTGTTTAGGAACAACAAACAAGAGGAACTTGTGCCTGAGAAAAAAGACCAAGTTTGAGTCTCTAATACCCTATATATATGTTACAGTCTCTCTTTTCTTTTGTGTGTTGTGTCTTTATCCTGCATTTGATGTGTGCATCTTATAATTTGAAGACATATATTATATCTCTACAGATTGTGTAATTAGAATATATGTTAGTAAAATATATGAACCACAGGTTGTATTAAGAGCTTGAGAGTATTTTCTGATTTACATTCTGTTTCTTACATCTTTTTTTTTTTCTTATGCTACTAACTGTAAGATGGAGTTGTTGATGATGATGATTCCATATGCTACAAAAGCTGTTTCTATACCATCAGCGAATGCCCAAGCTCCTGCCAAATTAGAACAACAATAAGGTATAAACACCTGCTGTACCATGATTTATACATACGCCCATGAGAATGAATCCACTATATAGCTATGAAACGACAGAGAGTGCTTGCATGATTGATTTCATTAGCTTTACCTACTAGGCGTCCATCGCTGGTTTGTTTCGCTATGACCAGATAGTATCTGTTGTTCAGCTGAAGAAACCGTTTTTCCAGTTGCCAGTCTTGTTACCTGTAAAGGATCAGGTATCGATACAAGAAATTAAGAAACCTCTTATTGTCTAAGTGAAGCTACTTTTGTTTTCAGTAAGTTTAGAACTTACATCATTCCCTGCTTGGAAAGAGTGCGCTCTATTTTCCTTGAACCCCTTATACCAAGAAATATTACAACTCAATGATTAGACTTGGAAAAATGGTAAAAAAAGAGAGATAAATTAAGTGAAAATTAAGTTTCACAAGCTGCACCTTTTCCTGAGGAAATCTTGTGCGAGATCCATTATTTTGCTTGGTCTCAGATCTGATGGAGAGCTGTAAGTTAATAAAACCGGGTCAAGAAACTATGAGAGTAATCAAATAATAAGAGTGTGTTTAAGAAAGATCATACGTTAAACCATGAGCTGTGTTGTACCTTGCTGAAAAGGTCTGTTGGTATATCTGGTTGAACTCTCTTTTCTGTATTAAAACTAAACTCCTGTGTTGCATTCCAAAAAACAACAGTTTGCATCCTCATCAGAAAACTCATTTACAGAAAGATAAAGTGCAAATAATAATTGTTAAGACTAGCATACCAAAGGTATCTTGCTATTTTTGAAAACGCCCAGGTCTCCTCTGCTTGAAAGTATCTGTTTCACAGGAGTGAAAAACCTATTTTTAGGTGTGATGAACTATAAATGCAAGCGGATGAGACCTCAAGAAAGGATACCTTCTTGTTCAGAGGACGAGCTTTAAAAACATGTTTCCCTTCCGAGACATCATGCTTGTTAGATATATCCATGGCGATTGGTCTGCAAGAAAAACTAAACTTCTTAAGTTTATATACACCTCAAAAACACAAGTTGAAGTCAGAAATCAAGCAAAATCCTTCTTAATTTTCTATTTCATTTTTATAGGTCATACCTCCTACTTTCCCTGTTAACACCGTCAAGCGCATCAGTTATATTAGATTTTTCTGACACCTGACAAAAAGAAACTTCACTTTTAAGGATCTAAGATCACAGGGCAGGCGATAAAACTAATAATAAGCAACATTGTCGCTACCTTATACGAGTCATTTCCCTGATTAGACCTTGTTGTTACTGCTGAAGAATGTTGCATAGCCCTTTCTGAGGTCTTCAAATGGAATTCCTGTTAAGGAAAGTTAAGAAATATAATCCCAAGTCTTACAATTGTGGAAACATTTCATCAGCTGTATGAATTCAGCTCTAATACTTACTTGGAATTCAGTTGGTTTCGGAGTGCTCTTTTTCCGGATTGGCAATGAAGGAGCATCAAATATCTAGAGATCACAAAACGACCATGAGTTGGGGCACAACGATACACATTTCTTAGTAGCAGATACAAACCTTTCGGTTAAATGGACGTGCTTTGAATCTGTATACAGCTGTTGAGTCCTGTTCTGAGTGCGCATCATTCTTGTGCCTGAAAAACAATCATTAGTAAAAAACATCCTGTGAGCGAGACCTTTCCTGAACAACTAATTTTCAGTAGTAACATCAGGCTCTAACCGTGTCCTGTGAGCCCTCTGCGATGTAGCAAAATCAGGCTCCTGTGGGACAGTAATCTTTGTCTTGGGATGTTGTGAGTTTCTATCAAGAGTTATATCCTGCAAGAAATTATTTACATTTCCACTTTGACCAGAATGATTGAATATTGCCATATATACAGACACTTTTTAAGACTCTATACGTAAGATCAAAGGGAATAAAAAGCAAACCTTCTTGGGCATCTTGTGAACAAAACTCATCTCGGGCTTTGTTCCAGCAACCTGAAACAGGATGATGGTATTGCCACTTAGTTTTTAGATAAACCTAGTACATACATTGTTTTAAAGGAAGCCAGCTATAACGCTGTGAATACCTCTACCTTGCGAAGAAGACCCCCATCAAGCTTCTGTCGTTTAGCTGCTTGAACTTCGGTCCCCCCACATAAGGGTTTGTCATGAGTTTGATCCACTTGCAAATGGGATTTACTAAACCAGCAAAAGAAGGATACATTTTAAGAGAAGCTGAGAGAAGAAAATACAAAGATATGCTTCCTTCCAACAGTGGCCACCTCACCTGGTATAATTTAGTTTAGCTAACTGACTAGCAGTAGGTTTCATTAAGGTTGAGCTCCTTGGAGGAGTAGGTCTGATGCTTGGTTTAGCTCGGAATTTTGGTTTATTATCATTGTGCTTGTTGTGATTGCTAACCGTTGGCCCTGGTAAAATTGAGAGACCAACAAACAAACAATAAAAGTAAATACCAAAGATGGACCACATCAAAAAAAAAAGGAACCCATGAAACATTAACTGATTTTTTCAAGATGAAAGCATAAATAACAATTATAGACTATTTATTATAAAGTTGTAACCTTTGGGTATGGGTTGGCCTGGAACTTTCTTCAAGTTATGACCTTGTTGGGAGGAAAATATCCCAAAACGCATTCCACTCCCTGAAGCAAAAAAAGAAAAAGCAAAGATGTGTGTTTAAAAAAATCTATGAACATATATATATTGTGGTCTCCACATTCTACACACACACACACACACACACCATAGTCAAATCAACTGTGGAAAAATTGAAGAGCTGCAGGGTACATAAAGCCAAGACATCATTAACTCACCACCATCTGATGTGACGTCTTCCTCCTCCGGTTTCGTGGATGCATCCGTCTTATCTCCAGAAATCTCCTCTCCAAGCAACAACTTTGTCACAAAAGCTGAGAAAAAACACAAAAGAATTAAATAACATTTTTCACCTGTAGAAATGGAGTGTGATCACATTGTTAAATCAATTTTCATTTCTCCAATTGCAACGGAAAAAAATGTACGATTTGATTTTTTCAGCGTGTGATGATGATGAATTGATGATGATGAAGATATATATATACTCACGAGAGGGGGCGTAGGAGGGAGCAGAGTGAAACCAGAACTCGGCGGCCAGAGACTCAGCTGGTGACTCAGAGCGAGTGAAATCGAACCACCGAGCTGCATCAAACTCGTACTCCATATCAACCTCTCTCACCTCCAACACCATCTCCTCCATTTCCATTTCTTCATCCATCTCCATTCTCTCTCTAAACACTAAATCTCACTTCCTTCTGTCTCTCTCTAAATGTAAACAAAGCGGGGGAAAGTCACCGAGATTGTCTTCTGCAAAAAAAAACCTGACGGAACTGAGCTGACAAATCCCTTATTTTCTACTGAAGTCTCTGATGAAGAAGGAAACAGCACAAATTTCGCTGTTTCAGAGATTTTTGTTTTACCGGAAGAAAAACAAAAACAGATTTATTTTAATCTCCACGCCAAAACGACATCGTAATGGCACTGTGAATGTACCAACCCACTCGAATCACAAAAGTCGAAGGACGCTCCGGTTTTTGTAACGACTCGAATGGATTGTAACGACTCCAAAATTTTGAATTGCCATTAAGACTATTGATAAGACGGTTATACCCCTAGAGTGAGAGTGTGCAAGGGGTGTTTTTGACAATTCAAATAGGAGAGTTTTTTTTTTGTTTCTTACGTTTGTGCTTCGAGGCGCGTCTCTGGGTCTGCGAGCTTTCTTGGCTTTCGACGACACCTCTCATTTCGGCTGGATCGATAATGGCCCTTCATTGTTGTGATTATTCACGTTTCTGCCACTAACGGTTGTGTCAGGTTTATGACCTGCCAAATTGTGCTTTCTCAGTAAAAAGTTTAACGTCTATATATTTATGAGAAAATTCCTTAAAAATACACAGACTGAATTTCTTTTGCTGAAAAAATATACGAACTTTTTTGGCTTCCCAAAAAATACACAAACTAATTTTGATTGTCCATAAAATACACGAACTTTTGAATTTTGAAGGTTTCACACCTCGATTTTAACGGTGTAAACAGTGACTAACAGAATAGTAAGACGCTGTTAGACGCCGTTAACTCTGAATAAAAAGTTCATGTATTTTATGGACAACCAAAATTAGTTCGTGTATTTTTCGGGAAGCCTAAAAAGTTCGTGTATTTTTTCAGCAAAGGAAATTTAGTATGTGTATTTTTAAGGAATTTTCAAATGGAGTTTGGATATTTCATATCCTATTCAGATGCTAAATATTTGGACCCAATACAGATCCAAAATTTTATATTTGTAAACTTTCGGTTTGGTTTTAGACCGAATATTTTCGGATCAATTTCGATCCAAGTTTTTGAATCCGGCTAATATATCTAGACCTAATCTTGACATTTTAGCCGGATTCAAAAACTTGGATTGGAACTGACCCAAAAATATTCAGTCCAAAACCAAACCGAAAGTTTACAAATATTTGTTGGGTCCAAAACTCTTCTACTTGAAAGAATTGAAACCAAAAAGAACTGATCCGAATAGACCTGAGCCTAATAAAATCGACACGAATAGATTCAATCCGACAAGATCTTTCTGCTAACAATTTTGTTATTATTTTTGCAATATTTTTTAGTTTTGTTTTTGTAACAGAAATATTTTTAATTAATATGAAACTTTCAATGTAAAATTTAGAGTTGTTTGTGAATTTTTAGATATATATGATAGATTTTGACTAAATTGGACTCAACAAATATTTGTAAACTTTTGGTTTGGTTTTGGACAGAATATTTTTGGGTCAGTTCCGATTCAAGTTTTTGAATCCGGCTAAAATGTCTAGCCGGATTCAAAAACTTGAATCAGAACTGACCCGGAAATATTCGGTCCAAAATCAAACCGAAAGTTTACAAATATAAAATTTCAGACATGTATCATGTGATAGAGAATGTGTTTTTTTTTCAGGTCTTTGGGTCGGGTTTGGGCCGTTTTTTTCCGGATCTGGATTTTTCAGATCGAAAATATCTGGTCCAAAACCAAACCGAAAGTTTACAAATATAAAATTTTGGATATGTATTGGGTCCAGATATTCAGCCTCTGAATAGTATATGAAATATCCAAACTCCATTTGAAAATTCTTTTAAAAATACACATACTAAATTTCCTTTACTGAAAAAATACACAAACTTTTTAGGCTTCCCGAAAAATACACGAACTAATTTTGGTTGTCCATAAAATACATGAACTTTTTAATCAGAGTTAACGGCGTCTAACGGCGTCTTACTATTCTGTTAGTCACTGTTTACACCGTTAAAATCGAGATGTGAAACCTTCAAAATTCAAAAGTTTGTGTATTTTATGGACAATCAAAATTAGTTTGTGTATTTTTTGGGAAGTCAAAAAAGTTCGTGTATTTTTTCAGCAAAAGAAATTCAGTCTGTGTATTTTTAAGGAATTTTCCCTATATTTATTTACACATAGTTTTCAACTTTTCATTCCATGAAATGGAGACTGAAATGTATAAATGAAAGTTCATTTTTTTTTGCTCTTGTGAAATTATAAGATAAAGTTTTAAATGGGGGTAATAGTTATCAAAATTGTAAATTCCATTTTATTTTCCTTTTTACTGTGTCCTAATGCAACACTCTATTGCATTGCTAGAGGGATAACATAAGCTTTTTACATGGAAATTGAATTTCTTTCTTCTTAAAGTAACATTTTCAAAATGATATATTTAGATCATTGTTTAAAGTAATTTTGAAATTAGTCTCATATGAAAATGAGGTACGTGTGGACACAGCTTGACGTTGACTGTGAATTCTAATAAGTTCCTTTTGTTTTAAGCAAAACTTGTCATTTAATAGGGTTTATTAATGGGATAGTACACAAAGACCCAAACTTGTGTAAAAGAAAAGGACAAATTTTGAAAATCTAATAATATGTTTTTGAAGGCATAAGTTTTGTTCAAAGGGTTTTGGGTTTTGGACCAAAGCTACTTTTGGGAGTACAAAGATACATTTATTTGGGGAGATGTTGGTTGAAGATTTTCAAAGGTAGTAAATGAAAATTTAACTTAATATAGCGAAAAACTTGATTCATAGACACATGTAATCAAATATGTTATGACATTTACTTATGCACTATCTTTATATTATATATATATATATATATATATAAAATATTTGATGATGTTTTTATTCATTTACTTTGGCCTGACATGATCCCCATGACTAGATGCAGTTATATTCTTCTTCTTCTTCTTCTTCTATCCATCAATAATATGTTCAAAATGATTTTGAGTTCATTCAAATATATTTCATATATTAAACTTTGCTCTGACAAGATTCTTATAAAATAGTTTCGATTTGACATATACAAGAAAAGTAAATTATTCGAAAATTCTCTCATTTTGATCGTTTCCCAATAACACTGCAAATAACAAGAATCTTTTCTCATTCATGTGACAATAATTTGATCTGCTCATACCTTTGGTTCATACTGGGTAGCCGTATTTTTCTTCTATTTTAAAAACCAATGAGACAAGAAAAACAGAGCTCTTTCACATACTGGAGCAGACCTGAAAAATGTAAGACGACAATGTAAAATGTTTCAGGTTAAAAGCATAGAGACAAAAGCAAGCAGCTCAGAGCTTGTCACGTGGATTTTATTGCAACAATGCTTCTTCCTCTTTCTTCATGGTCTCCATCCCCAGCTGTCTTCTGGCATATACAGTTCCTAAAAAGCCGAGAATGTTGTGTGTAGGCCGAAAGGCCGTGTTCATCTGCAGAAGATGCTTCTGCTAATGTCTTTACAAGATTCCCTTTAACACAAACGGAGAGATAGTTTAAAAAAAAAAAAAACACACACAACAAGAGATGTTACTGGACAGTGGCGGCAGTACATGATCCAACAGTAAAAAATGGACTTCAATCAATCTTCTAGAAGCTTAACATTGCATGTTTTTTTTCTCAAATAAACTTGCACGATCTAAAAAACAACTTGCACAATCTAACAAGTAATAGCTAATCCACATTAGATAAGATACAAGGTGACGGACTAGTGATTTTGAGAGAGTTTTGGTTTCAATACGGACCCGGTTTAATCATGTGCAGCTATCCGAACTAGCGTCAAATCGAAAGAATACGTAGAGTACCGTGGACCAGATTAGAACTAATCGGTTGAGTTTGGTCGTCGCCGGATCCCACGGTCATTAAAAGAAAGTAATAGCTAATCCACATTAGAGAAATATACGAAGAAGAAAAAAATATTGTTTTCATTATGTCACAGGTATTAAAGCCAACACATCTTTAAATGGGCCGGATTGGGCCTGACCCGGCCAAAAATTGCGTGTATGCTTTTTTCTCTCTCTCTGTGATCTCCCTCCCACCCCCACCCTTACTTCGGAGATTCGCCATTACTTCTTACGCTGAAACTCTCAGGAAAGCAAATAAAAATGAATACGATCACAACTCCCAAAGAAACTCTACATCTTAAATCAAAACTTCGTCTTCTACCACCACGAGCTCTACATCGAAGTCAACGTGTTCAACTTCTCCCGCTCAACACCTTCTCCAACTCTTCTCTGATTTCTCCAGCTCGCATTGTCTCACTTTCTCAAGGTCTTGATTCAACTTTCTTAATCGTCTCTGGCTTGTTTAGCTATTGGGTACTTGCAAAGTCCACTCCTTTTTCCCTCTCTCTCTCTCATCGTGTTCTGCAACTTACAGGTGGGAGATCGATAGACTTGTGGCGTAGATATGCATCCGACAAGTTCTCAGACATGGGTTTGGATCCTGGAGCTGGTTCAGACAAGGTGCAACCTTCTGTCTTTAGTTTAGTTTTAATTTGGAACGGTTCTACTTGGAGGTTGTTTAGTTAGATTTATATGTTTTGTTCAGACAAGTTTCGGTTACTTTCTATCCTCAGATATTTAATGAGACGACGGCTTCTTCTTCTTCTTCTATAGTGGAAACATTAAAGAAAGCAAACTCAATCCTTCCTCATGTAGTCTTGGCGAGTACTCTCTTAGCTCTTCTCTACCCTCCTTCTTTCACTTGGTTCACCTCCAGGTACTTCGTACCTGCTTTAGGCTTCTTGATGTTTGCGGTTGGTATCAACTCAAACGAGAAAGACTTTCTCGAAGCTTTCAAAAGACCGAAAGCTATACTCCTCGGTTACCTTGGACAGTATCTCATCAAGCCTCTCCTTGGTTTCATCTTTGGCTTAGCTGCTGTCTCTCTTTTCCACCTCCCTACTCCTATAGGTGCTGGAATCATGTTGGTCTCGTGTGTTAGTGGAGCTCAGTTATCAAACTACGCCACTTTCTTGACTGATCCAGCATTGGCACCTCTTAGCATCGTCATGACTTCTCTATCTACCGCTACCGCGGTCCTTGTCACGCCGATGCTATCGCTCTTGCTTATAGGGAAGAAGCTGCCCGTTGATGTGAAAGGAATGATATCCAGCATTCTCCAGGTCGTGATCGCGCCTATTGCTGCAGGGTTGCTACTAAACAAGTGAGTAGAATATAGAAAAGAGATTTGATATAAGCACACAAGTTGTTTGTTACTCAACGTTTAAACATTTTTTATGTCTTCTTCTTCAGGTTGTTCCCAAAACTATCCAATGCAATCAGACCGTTTCTCCCAGTTCTATCGGTTCTTGACACGGCATGCTGCGTTGGAGCGCCACTGGCGTTGAACATAAACTCGGTTGTGTCTCCGTTTGGAGCAACGATATTGTTGCTAGTAACGATGTTTCATCTCTCGGCTTTCCTCTCTGGATACTTCGTTACCGGTTCAGTCTTTAGAAACGCTCCAGACGCTAAAGCCTTGCAGAGAACATTGTCCTATGAAACTGGTAACCACAAGTTAAACCAACTCTTCTGGTTTTTCTTTAATGATTTGGTTTTTTTAAAGCTTTTGTTTGTTGTTGTTAATAATATTCACAGGAATGCAGAGTAGTCTTTTGGCACTAGCGCTTGCGACAAAGTTCTTTCAAGATCCTCTTGTTGGGATCCCTCCTGCAATATCTGTAAGCTCCAAGACAGAAATAGCTTTTTAGACATTGTAGAAATCTTCTCTTTTTGAATATAATAGAGGTCATTGTTTTTTGTGTGTGTGTGTGTGTTTGCAGACGGTGGTAATGTCATTGATGGGGTTCACACTCGTTATGATATGGTCTAACGAAAAAGAGCAAAGAATTTAAACAATATGAAATTCTTATATTTATGTACGAAATTTTGTAACATTATAAGAAATCGATTCCACCATAAAGGATGGTTTGATTATAAACCCGGTTTAATATTAAACTAGAACTTCAAATTTGTGAAAGAAGGAAAAAGTCCTTTTAGCCATATGATTGATTACTGTAGACTTTTCTGATTATTTTAAACTTCAACAAATATGTAAATTATAATATAAATATTATATTTGTTTAGACTATTTTAAGAGAATTTAGGTAATACCATAATGCAGAAAGAAGAATAATAAAGATACAACGAACAGAACCTTCATTCCAATCAGCCGCCCAATGACAAATCAGGAGCGTCAAAATAGATGGGCTTCAAAATCGGACGGCTAAGATTCCTAAGGTGTACGAGAAGGCGTAATGTACAAGAATATTACACCGGCCGCATAACCTAAAAGGTAAGTAAAATCCACGCGTGACTCATCGTATATTTATAATACAAAGACAGATGTATGTTCTCAATAGTTACGTGTTCCGTTTCATTTCTCTTATTCTTTCTTGGTAACGAAAGCCGAAAGGTTTGGTTTCTCAGATTCTCATCTATTAAACACAAATAATAATACATCTTATTCCGATTAAGAGTTTTAATTCCGATAGATCAGATTCGTTTCCTGAATCTGTTTCATAAAATTCTTTGAGAAGAAGAAATCTCCGGTTCCAACAGGTTAGATTCTATCGTCTTTGGTTGGCTCATGGTTTTATTTTGATTGTCTTGTCGGATCTGTAACTGAACCTTGTTTTGTCGGATCTACTCGTAGTCGATGAGTTATTTTTTTTTGTTGTAATTGTGAGAATTTTATTCGGTCTGTTTCGAAAATGATTTGGATATTAAAAAAATTGGTCGAATCAGTGATTTTGAATTTTTGAATTTAAAATTTGTGTTTTTTTTGGCAAACAGGAAGAATGGGTTCTGAACAGAATGATAGCACGAGCTTCACACAATCATCAGAGCCGAAGCTGTGTGCAAACGGATGTGGTTTCTTCGGTTCACCTTCAAACATGGATCTGTGTTCGAAATGCTACCGAGACATATGCGCAGAGGAAGCTCAAACAGCTGTTGCAAAAGCTGCTGTTGAGAAATCTTTCAAGCCTCCTCCTACCCTCTTCATAGCCGAGCCGGATGTGGCAGATAAGGCAGTTGCTACCGCTGCTGTTCTTGTGGTGGCCGAGCCATCTTCTTCTGCTGCAGTTCCTGAACAGAACGAACCGTCCAAACCACCTGCGAGGCCTAACCGGTGTCTATGTTGCAATAAGAAGGTTGGGATATTTGGTTTCAAGTGCAAATGCGGGAGCACTTTCTGTGGCGAACACCGGTACCCTGAGAGACATGATTGCAGCTTTGATTTCAAAGAAGCTGGGCGTGGTGAGATTGCAAAAGCCAATCCGGTTATTAAAGCTGATAAGCTTCAAAGGTTCTGAAGATTTGTATTGTTGGAAAGGCCTCTATGGTGTCTGGTCTCTTTTCTTTGTAACTCAAATTGTACTTGAATGGAATTGGGTTTCTAGAGGAATGTTTCCAAAGGGGGTAAGATGATAAATTTGGTTTTATAATAAAAGTGGATCTATCAAGTTTGGTTTCTCTCTGTCTCAGTCGTCTCTGATGTTTGAATTTGTTTGTTTAAAAAGCTAGTGGTCAGACCATTCTGTTTCATGCTCTATTTAGGTACGGATTATAATCTATCAAAGCTTTTTCTGGCCTGGGGATTTATTTAAAAACTTTGGTCAAGTTGGAGAGAAATCACATGAAATAGTCGTGTTCAAACAAACAAGTAATGCATTGACAAAACAACTATAAATAAACAATTTTATTTAAGAAAAAAAGTGATAGATAATGACATGTTAATATAGTAAGATTGCAATCTTATCTATAACTCTTGTGTTTTTTTTGTCATATGGAATTTTGTTTGATAAAGGATCAGAATAATAAGATATACATGTTCCAACTAATGTGATGTGTTGTGTCGGGGATCAGAATGTCAAGTTGTACACCTGTGAATGTTGTTGAGAAACGTCTATATTATCATCATATTTATTAGCAATTGTGATGCAAATTGCTTCAATCATGGACTTGAGGTCGTCAGCAATTTTATTCTTATTTTTCTCATTTTTTTCCCGGATGGTTACGAGACGTCAGACGTGCCACGTGAAATATGTATTCATCATTTTTTTGTTGGATATGGTTTCGTAAAATTGACATAAGAATTCAAGTTAAACTTATTGGACTAAAATGCTCATTCGGCCCATACTATCCTACAACTTTCTGGCTAAATAGATATTTATAGGCCTTATCTAAAAGCCCACATGTATATGCTAGATGTCTTTTTCACTGCATCAAGAAATCATTACCTAAAATTTTCTGTCAGTGACCAGTTCTTGGTACAGTTGGATGAAACATTTGTCTTAACCTCTAAATTTGTAAAAATGATTAGACATAAGTTGTAATGCCCTTTAATCATAAGGTGCTCTTATAGTTCTATATACATTTTACTGTATTCGCAATTACCACACTAGATCAAACGTTCCATCTACAAGTTTTTGTTTGACTACAAAAGTAAGGTATATTTCGATATATTAAACAACAAAAACACATTCATAGCAGGTTCTTAGGAGATGAAGTGGTTCATGAAAATGATATGCATAATATTAAACATATATATGTTTAACTACTACATAGCTCATACCTTAAGAAAATGTATATAACCTTGCCACCCCGGCAATGTCGTTATAAAAACTTATCTACTACCCTTTTCTGCGAAAGCATTATATTTCCATGATTCCATCTATATGTTCTATAACTTCGTTAGTCCTCTTTTCACAATGAACATCTTACCTTTTTTAGAAAGGGCTTTAATCATATTCTTGCTTGTTAGTCTTTTATGTTCTTTTATTATGTACAATTACACTATATACACATGACTATATTATGCATAGCTAACATTTTATGCATAAACAACATGAGTCTGTAGCTGGTAGTCCCGAAAGAACATGGTATTCACCAGCAAGCGCACGTGTGAGGCAGCAGTCGAACAAATGTATTGTCTCCTTATCCACATATATATGTATATATATATATATAGTATGTGCGTGTAGATACATACTCTATATGTAAATATATACACACATTTGATGCTCATCTGTATAAGTTTCTGTATGAAGAGAGAACATGCACATAAAGCTCCCATACCTCTTAACTTTTCTCGTAAATTGTTAACACCCGTTTAAGCCGCCGGTATTGCAGCTTTTTCTTATATATAAAAATTGATGTATATAAAATATTATATATGAACAATATGTTTATTTATACAAATGAATACTAAGTATATAGTTGACAAAAAAAAGAATACTAATATACAGTATAATGTTTATGTGCATCATCCTCATTACATATAAATGCGATTTTGTTTCATCATCAACCAAAGTTTTACTCCGACAGACGACATGTGTATAGCACATCCATTATTATGTTATGATGACTAATTAAGGGTGATTGTGATCCAAATAGACTTGCTGATTGAAATTCAAATATCCATAATGATTAAAAGACGAGATGGAAACCTCTCACTACAAAATGTTTTTACTTATAAAAATACTTAGTCCTTTCATCATACCAATTAATAATTATCAAAATGATAAACAAGCCCATTTGGCTCCTCGCGGAGTGCCTTTCAAAGATCATATCATATCTGATTTGGGAAGTGACTTTCCAGTTAATCTAAGCACTTATGTTTGGACCTAAACAAAAAAAAAAACATAAGTGCCATTCTAGTTTAGGAAACGTCCTTGAACTTTTTTGTTGCTTAGGTCAATAGAAACCGTTTAATACAGTACATTCGACGCGTTATGCTGTATATATCAGTTGACGTAGACCACAGTATCAGTCTGAGTTACACAGCATATGTATATAGTTGTGGTGTAAATTAAAATGCATATACTTACTATACTAATTATGTAGTTAACTCTAAGACTGAGAAGTTTATGTGGAAGCCTGTAAAAGCATAAACCATTTCTCCCTATCGGAAACTCAAGTTCAAAAGCAATAACGATTACTAACAACCATGTTCTATGTATCCAAATAGATCCATATTAAGAATATGTTACGAACTATAAAAATTGTCGAGAAACACCATAAAATGTTGATAAGAAAAAAACCATACTTAGAGCCAACAACACAAAGTAAATTTAAACTACCAATGGAAATTCATCAAATAAAAAGCAAGAAACAAATAAAAATGTTATTCAAATCAACATAGAAAATCTACTAACTAAAACGAACCAAAAAGAGAAAAAAAAAAAAAAAAAAACCTGATTCGTCTGATACATGTCGAAAATATAGTGAAACTCGATCGTCCTCGACTAAGTTCATAGTCTTATTCGTTCATAAACTCGTGATTCTGCGGTTAGCTAGCTATAAATATACATATAGCTAGCCTACGATGGTGAGAGATGTGTATATGATCAAAACGATGGTCGTCCCGTTGACCAGTAAGGCTGATTATCATGCTGAGGTAACCCTTGATGAGCTGAACCACCAAGAAGGTTAGGTGGTAAGCCTTGATGAGCCGACATAGCTTGTTGCTGATGTGGCAGTTGTCCTCCCATCATCGGGGGAGACTCCATCGATCCTCCTCCTCCTCCTCCACCTCCGTGAACCGGGGTTTGCATCTCATCTTCCTCTAACGGAAGCCTCTCGTACGCCGCATTGCTAAAAGAAGCTGCCATAACCACAACAGGTCCAGCACATAGCAAAGGACCCACCACGCTTCCTCCAACGACCTGTCCTTGTCCTCCAGCGAGGTAAACGCTTAACCCGGTGGCGTTAGGAGGAGCCGGAGGGGGTAAAAAAGAGCCTGAGAGAGAGAGAATCTCGAACCTTCCGTGGAGGCTAACGACCGAGCCAGGAGATGGGGATCCAGGCTGACGTATGGTGACGTTCGTGACGTTTCCAGTACCGCTCATAACGCAAACGCCGCGCTGGCGCCTGCGTGCGAAAGTGGCCACGCTGTCGACTAGATCGCAGCCGTCACCAATCTCCATCACGTGGGTTCGAAGCGCGTTTGCGCTGTCCCTCGTGATGATAATCGGTGGTTTTGGTTTGTTCTTGGATCCAGCTGGTCTTCCTCTTGGTCTTCTTGTCATCTGGTCTCCTCCTGAGCCGCCCCCTCCACCGCTTCCTCCTTCTCCTAGGTTTGTGTCTTTACCTTCGCTGCCACTGTTGTTAGCCATGTTGTCTATGTTATCGCTTGTCTCTTCACGATCCATCTTGATTTGTCTGTTTAATCCTCCTCCTGGTTGATCATCTTGATCGGTTTGGTTTCTTTGTTGCTGGTGATGGTGGAGGAAGAACTCTTGTTGCTGCTGTTGTTGTTGGAGATGCAACTGAAAGTCTCTTGAGTGGAAAGGAGGAGGGAGTGAGCTTTGTGTTCCGTCCATGATCTATGATTCGATGGTAGGAATTGGATCAAAAGAAAGAAGAGACTGATGGATCTAAGAGCTCAGATCTTTAAGTTGACCTTTTTTTATCTTGTTTTGTTGTCGAAGCTACCAAGAAGAGAGTAGTAATAATGAACAACTAAATCCAAGCTGGATCTTCCTTCATCTTCGTCTCTTCTTCCTTTTTATTTTGTAGGGTTTCTCTCTCTCTCTCTCTCTCTCTCTCTTCTCTCCCTACTTTTGTTGTATAGCTAGCTTCTCTCTCCTTCTTTTTGAGTTGGATGAAGTGAAATTTGGAAACAGAGAAAGGGGCTTTTATTTAAGCTAATATTTGAGATGTGTGCGAGCTAGAGTCTACCTTTGGTTTGTGATTCGTAACCTAGGGTTAAATAATTACCTTATTTTTTTTTGTAATTTTGTGAATTTTGAATGTGACTTCCTTCCTTCTATGTATGTGTTTTTGGTCCCCACCTCCTCGCTCTATCGTACTAAACCTTAAATGTAACATCATTTAGTAAGTCATTCTTAGACCAATCAGAATTTTATACAAAAAAATTGATGCATTCTTTGGACTGTAAACCTTGTGATCCCTCGAACTATTATGGAATCACTGTTTAGATCAGCATGTATAAGGTGGCAGCTAGTGATTGTTGTTTCAGCTATTTATTTCAAAATATCAATACATATATTATAAACATGACGCATTACATGTTGTATGCAAAAAGAGTCCAATGGTTCGAACTTTTTTTGTTATCAGACAGAAAGCAAAGTTGGCATCTGATAATATAATATAATGGTGATTAATTTGTAATAATATACAAATGATTAATTGGCTACATCCTCTATATAATTCCATGTAGCTAAATAATTATTATGGTTATCTGGTAAGCATGTATTCCCTCTGTTTTTTAAAGATAGATGTTTTAAAAAAATAAATTGTTTCACAAAGATGTATTTTTTATGTTTCCTATACAAAAATTGCAAATTTTAATAAAACTGATTGAATTTATTGAAAGACTATTGGTTAAAATACATTGGAATTTGATAATTTCTAAAAATGATGTATAGTTAATGTGTTTTCTTAATATGTGTGAAAACACCAAAACATACATCTTTAAAAAACAGAGGAAGTATATACCAACAAACAAAACTTACAGCTAGTTTATTCAATGTTAAGTACAAAATAATCAATTGCCTATGGTTATATGTTGGAATGCATCTTTAGCATACGATTGATTTGTATTTTTAATATGATGGTGATGACCAATGTCATTGTGCTGATGAATATTATTTTAAACATTAAGATGTCATGAAAGAAAATAGCCACTTTAGTAATGTTATTTTAGTACTTGACGATCATCGCGGTTATAAGATCTAGCGCTGTGCGTTAAATAGAGCTGGTCTCTATATAAAATGTAGTGTCTACACAGTTGATAGTCAAACGATCCATTTGTCAATATCAACTAGATTTAAAGTTGTTTGTTTATAGAAATTTGTGAATACTTTTGTCTTTTGAGAGTACATAATTTAAGTTTAAGAATACACATGTATATAGATAGAGATTGTGCATAGGAGAGCGTGAAATAACAAGAAGACGCGAAGATGTCGCTGACAATTCCAAAACCACGAGAGAAAGAGAAACAGAGAGGCATCGCATGAACTGTTGGGAGAGAGATTAAACGCAAACTTCAATGTCTTAAAGAGATGCTCTTTGTCGGCTCTCTCATGCTCCACGTGCCCTTCTCCTCCCACTCCTCTCCTTTCTTTTTTACATCGAGACAATTTTGCGATCTATATCAACCAGTAAAAATAAGTAAGTTTCTGAAAACCAAATCCATGTGTGGTAGGTACCGTACTCGCGTGGATTTGACAACTTAGAGTTTTTTTTCAGAAACGCAAATTCGCAAAAATCTCGGATACCAATTTTCTATCGAGGGAGGGGGGGGAAGGGATAAAATTCGAATAGTCTAGGTGTGCGTGGGTCACTTTATATCTTGAGTTTCAGCTCAGATTCTTTAACGTGGACAGGTAAAGCGAAAATTGTGCCAGTAATGTATAACCAAGGTGTATCATGTTGGTATTGATAAGCATGATCACAAAAATATACTCTCTCTCTATATATATATATATATATATCATTTTAAATGGTATTTAGAGAACAAAAATTATTTCAAAATAATTAACGTTTTCGTTGTTAAAAGTTAGAATTTAATATTATTTTTTACCAATTACAAAATATTAATTTTTTTATTAGTTTCACTAATGATACTTTTATGTAACCAAAACAAATTTTATAAAAGTTTGTATTTTTTAATTCATGTGTAAAAACCTTAAAAACCATTTAAAGTGATACGGAGGGAATATACTAGTTAGATCATTTTCAATTATTCACCATATATTTCATTTTAAAATAAAATGATTTTATAATATAGTTGTGATATACTCCAATGTTATTCTATTTTAGAATGGAAAATAAAATGATCAATAAAAATAATTTACTCTATTTATATAGTAAACACATTTTTAATCTATTACAGAACAAAAAATAGAATATTATTAAAATATTTTTACTCTAAACTCTATTTTAAAGTAAAAAATAAAGTGGAGTTAGAGATACACCCTTGCAGATATAATTTACTCATGGTTGACTTTCACTTGGTTCACTTAAAAACAGAAAACATGAAACCTATATATGTACGTTAAATTGCAGATTATGCTAAACAAATGTGAACGTGTACAAATTAATATCATAGAAATATACAGACGTTTGTTTTAATTTTTTCTACTCTTATAATAAACCTAAAACAAAAGTTGACGACCGTACATGAAACAACTAACTTAACAAATGGTGTGCTTCTATTTCATATTCTAGTTACAATAGTATTTGATATTCTCAGAGAAGTTAACAATAAAGGATGTGTTTCCAATAATTAGATGGCTTGTTAACGTTTACTGATCCAATTACCAGAATCAATAATATATTGGGAACTGTGGTCAGTACTTATTATTTTATTTTAATTTCAAAAGGCATGGAACTTATCAAACCAAAGTTGGAGTTCACGAGCTCTCTCAAAAAGAGAATAGGACAGCTTGCTTTCAATCCCGAATTCTACGGATAATTAGTTGATTGGTTAGTAATTATTTGGATTTTCGTTACTTTATTTTCTAAGTAGTAACCGAGGCATGAACATTTATTAACCATTTTAGACGTTATACTCTCAGTCTGTATACAGATGCTTCGGTATTATATTTACGTGTGAATCATATAGGTACGTGGACCTTTTACAGTTTTTAGGAAAGTTTATTCTTCGGTATTCTAAGAAGTAATACTCTTGCAGATTTTTTTTTTTTTTTTTTTGGTAAAATGTTAAATTTTACTCTTGCAGATTTGATTATATGATGCAAACTTTATCGAAAGTTTTTGTAAGCAGAACCGTTCGGGGCGAAGCCACGTTAATGGTTGTTGGTGCCTATGTTTTTGTTGTAATCGTAACTAAATTAGTTGTGTTGGCAAAGTGTGCACCCACTAATTCTTCTTGTCGCAAGTTCGAGGTACCCACTTTCACAAACATTTTACATATATGTACACATAACATATTTCATCTATTTTATGCACCTATTAAATTTTATTCCTGGCTTCGTCCCTGGTCGTACATGCAAAAACATATGTCGATCACAGTCTTGTGGGGAAACTTCATCGTAAAAGCATTGTTCGTGAATTTTTTTTATCATATATGTTACAGGTAGTTATATAGAAATTATATGATGATATATTTGAGATCTGACCAATGTTAAGAAAAATCTCCAGTAATACTAACTTCTAAACATATTAAGTTAAAAGTTAGTAACTTAAACTAGTTGATTAAGTGGAAATGTAAGTCCCACGTGGAAGACACCTAATTGCTTAATCGTGCTTATGCTTTTCTCACGAACCCATCTAATGGTCCCCTCCCACCATATGTAAGTAAATTAACGTGTATATAAACGTTGCAGTGAATTTCTTTAGTCTCTATTAGGTCAAGTGAATGTGAAATCATTTATTGTTAATATAATCAATAACCCTCCAAAATAAGTCAGCAACCTTTTCTCCAAGAATTTTTTATTTATTTTGGAATTGTGTATTTAGAGTTTTAAGAGAGTTTTTTTTTTCTTGACATTGAGATTAAGAGAGTTGAGGACTAATATATAGCAAATTTTGGGGGAGACATGTGGGTTAATCTGTGATTAAGTGGGTTCTCTGGGGACCATTTAGTTGGCCTACTTGGAGACAAATTAAGCTAACGACAAACTAAAGCTCAAAGAAACCTCACATGATTCAAGGGTTCTTTCCATTAGGAATCTCATCAGTAAAGTTATATCTTCCGTATGCACACATTTCATAGATACAGTCGCACTTTTTGAGTTTTCAAACATGGATCGCCACTACAATATTAAAATCTTCTAACTGTGTTCTTGTTTGGAGTGGATAGTACTACTCCAAAACATGGGCTAATAGATAGGCTCTATTAAAGTGATAGTTTACAGAACTGATACTTAGTAATAAAAAGAGTACTGATATTGTATAAGAATATGATTGTTGGAGATTAAAATATGCTTGTTTGGAGTTTTGATTTAGAAATAACAGTGATCGAAGTGAAACGAAATCTAATATACAAATTGTGGCGTTTTTGGTTCAGTTTAAGTTTAGGATATAGAAATAAACCCTCATTTTAACTAAAATGTTGAACATTGACTGAATGAAATCTTGCATTATGAACAATAATGGTTTTGATTATATTGGTTTTGTGCAATAATTATAACTCAGTCTTGCATTTTGATCTTTCTTATAAAAGTCAGTAAGATCTAAACAGATACATGTACAAAAGTTAGTTTTCTTTGAATAAATTTTACAAATATTCAGAAAAAAAAAGTTAGTAGTCCAACTTTCCAGGAGCTCCTCGAGGGTTAAATTCAATTAAGATTTTAAATATATATTGAACGCTAATCTCTCTTCCGCTATTGGCTCACCAAAATGTTTCCGGACAGCGCAATTGTCTTAATTCTGACAACTAGCAATTTTTATCTCTTCTTAATAATATTACAATAACAATACTTAACTGCAAGATAACTTAAAATATATATGAAGATATGAGTTTTGTAGTCAGGTTTTGCTTTCCCATATCCAGTACTTATCTGAAGATACATGTAATCGTTTACGTTCTCCGATAATTTAAGTTTAAAGTTACTAGATTCTGAACCGCCCTTAAAGGGCGGATATATTTTTTATTTTAAATTTAGTTTTTATATTTATGTTTTCTTTGTGATTATATTCGTATGTTTTTTTGAAATCATATTTGTGTGTAAATATTAATCAAAATATATTTTATTAAATAATGGCAGTTTAAAAATTAATCCGGTATATATTCGATTATGAATGAGTTGCAGGTCGAACCCGGCCGCTGACCCGCCAACCCGCGGATTTCAATTTTGTTTTGGTCAAAAAATCTGACCCATACAACCCGCAAGCAAATAATTTTGTACCCGCTCTGCTTAATTTTTTTTGGTTATCCGCATGTTATATTTTTTTAAACCATAATTCTTTAATTTAATAATTATAAAAATATATAAAAACATATTTATAATGAACCTTTTATATATTATCAAAATTCATATACAGTTGTATATTTTGATTTGAATAAAACAATATTTGAAACTTAAATAAGATATATGGTTTAAAAGTTGAGGTCGGATCATAATTTTAAATATGATATATGATTAATTAGCGTTTGTTATGCAAATATGCATTACGTAATCGTGGACTGTTATTATATGTATATCAGTATATGATAGAAGTTAATTTACAAAAAAAAAAGTATATGAAAGAAGTTGGGTGCGATAATATTGGAAAAGAGAGAGGAAGTTATAAATATGGCTCCTTGAATATTTAAACGACAGTTGGCTAGTGTAAAGACAGTTACATGTTCGAAGGTATAAGGACAGTTACATGTTCGATTAGTAATCATGGACACAATTATAGAAAATTAAATAAAGTGTATTAAAAGGGAGTTATAAATTTTAAAAGGTGGACACAACATTTATCAACTGGTCATACATGAGAATTAATAGAATAGAATATATGATTAATTAGCGTTTGTTATGCAGATATGCATTATGTAATCGTCAACTGTTATTATATGTATATCAGTATATGATAGAAGTTAATTACAAAAAAAAAAGTATATGAAAAAAGTTGGGTGCGATAATATTGGAAAAGAGGGAAGAAGTTATAAATATGGTAGTTTACAAAAAAGTTATAAATATGGCTCCTTGAATATTTAAATGACAGTTGGCTAGTGTAAAGACAGTTACATGTTCGAAGGTATAAGGACAGTTACATATTCGATCAGTAATCATGGACACAGTTATAGAAAATTAAATAAAGTGTATTAAAAGGGAATTATAAATTTTAAAAGGTGGACACAACCTTTATCAACTGGTCATACAGGAGAATTAATAGAATAGATTTCAACAAAAAAATTTTTTTTTACTTTCTCCAGTAATTTTGAATAAAAAGCTTTATACATATCAAATGTAATATCATGAGAAGCATCGTTATGTTCTTTAGTCAGGATCACATGTTTCATTTTGCCCGCGATTTCAAGAAATGCTCTCACTGGTGATGCATACACTATTTTCAATGGTTTGAGCATCACAGTCATTGACTTAATTTGTATAGATTAACGAGGGCATCTTCAACTTCACTCTATTTTTATTTTAAAATAAAGTGAAATATAATGAATAGAATAAGATGGAACAAATACTATTAAAATAGGAATATAATTTATTAATATAGGTATGGTCCGACTATTTTAATATAATTATTAAAAAAATTATTAATTATTTTAAAAAATATTAGAAACATATATATATGATTAAAAATATAAATATAAAAATTAAATTTTTAAAAAATGTGAAACAAAAAAGATATACTCACCTTTTTAAGGACGTATCAGAATCTAGTATAGAGTAAAAATGATGCAATTCAATTCCATATTTCAATTCATAATGAAGTTTATTATATAATGAAATTATCTATTTTAGATAAGGTTGTAGCATTTTTATTCCACATTATTTTTACTTTATTTTAAATGAAAAATAGAGTTTTACATTGGAGATGATTGTAGAATTAAAAAGAGGAAAAATTCCATAAAAATACCCGAACTAAATTTTGTTAAGCTTTTTAATACCTAAACTTTTTCACTACCCAGTTTAATACCTCAATTAATTATTTTGCTCATTTTAATACCCAAACTTTTAAAACTGTGCCCACTTTAATACCCGAACTTTATTTATTTTAATAAAAATACTAATAAGTTTCAAACAAAACTTAAAAAATCTCAAAAATTGAAGAAAAAAATATTAAAAATTCTAATTTTATTTTGAGATTTAGGAAAAAAGGTAGATAAACCATGGAAAATTTATTTTTTAAAAAATAAATGAACTTGAATGATAAAAATAAATTTCGTTTTTTTATTTCAGAAAAAAACTAAATACAATATTTAAAACTTAGAAATTTTATTACAAACTTAAATATTTTACACTATTTAGTTACTTTTATTTCTCAAACCACAAAAAAAATTAGAATTTTCTGAGTTTGCTTTGTAAATTTTAGAAATTTTTTAAAATTTTGTTTGAAACTTATTAGTATTTTTATTAAAATAAATTAAGTTTGAGTATTAAAGTGGGCACAATTTTAAAAGTTTGGTTATTAAAATGTGCAAAATAATTAATTGGGGTATTAAATTGGGTAGTAAATAAATGGACCCGTTGTAACATGTTTTGTTGCCTAATGTGTCGAACAGACGTTGAAATACTCCTTGATGGTCCGGCACAAATAAATGGACCCTTGTAAGCCCAAATGGGTTCTCATTGAGTTGATTGATTAATTAATTGCCTACTTGTCAAATTCGATCACAAAGACTATTAATTAATACTCCGTTGGTTTCATGTTACTTAAGAAAACTATTTTTATCATTAAAATATGATTTTAAATTAATTTATTTAATTACAAATAGAGATAATAAAATGCAATTGGTTAAATAATTTTTGATAAAGTTAAAATTATCTATATTTGTACAAACATCTTCTTTCATGAAAGAACAAAATCTCTCAAAACATCATTTATATGGATAGAGTAAAACTCTAAACGTCTCTGATTCTAAAGCATATTTATTTCTAGTTTATCCTTCTGAAAATATGTTCCAGTAAAAGTGGCAAGCTTAAAAAGCCCTTTCTCAAAAAAAGAAAAAGTTGCAAGCTTAGGTTCATTAACTCGAAGTAAGAGTGGCAATCATATCAGTAGGATGATGTAATATTTTTCATGCATATGATTTCCATTTCACCTACTTTGAGTTATTTAATTTAATCTTGATAAAAGCATCTGATTAGCGCCAAATGTTGGATATAATTTTTTTAAACAAAATCTGAATTATCTGTTATCGGCTCATATCCACTATCATCAATCATGATTTATGAAATAAACACGGATAGATTGCTACATATGTTTTTCAAAAAAAAAAAGTTTGCGACATATGTTTTTCCTACAGTTTTGTTCAACCACCAACTTAACACTAACTTTATGGGTAAAACAGTGGAAATCCTTATCACCTAAACTTACCAACCAGTCGAAACCTCTATTTTATTTTTGGGGGATTTGTGAGATGTACATAAGGGAGGAAAAACTCAAGCATATAGCCATTCTACAGTTGCAAACGGTGGATGAGACAATTAGCACACAATCTTGACCAAATTCTCCTTTTAGGCGCGTGTGTTTGATTTTGAAGCTCTAAAACTGAATTTGTAATACTATACTATATGTTATATAGTATAGTCGAAAGATTATGACAATTAAGAATATAGCCATACATGGAAAAATGTGTCTATGTATTATCAAACGCTCGAATTATATACTATTCTATATATAATATAGATATAGAATAGATTATTCCAAACATAAAATGTAAACCCTAAACCCTAAACCCAAATCCTAAATCTTAAACCCAAACCTAAACCCTAAACCCAAACCATATACTCTAAACCCTAAACCCAAATCCTAAATCTTAAACCTAAATCTAAACCCTAAACCCAAACCATATACCCTAAACCCAAACACTAAACCATAAACCCTAAACCCAAATTCTGAACAGTAAACCCAAACCAAAACCCTAAACCCAAACCATATACCCAAACCATGTACCCTAAACCCAAACCCTAATCCTAAACCCTAAACTCAAACCATTATCATTACATGACTATGTTATACATACTATGGTATGGAAAACTCGACACACCCACAAACTTTGTATATATGAAATTCTCTAAAAATTTTTTAGAGAAAGAGCTGATGAGTGGCGATGGTGTTGGAAAACAAAATAATGTAACTGATCAAGTAGTGAGTAAGAAGAATCAGAAGGTAGAGAAAGAGATACAAAGTGCAAAATAAGAGAAAAAGAAACGTATCATACTATACTGTAATTTAAAATAGAGTATAATATGATAAATTGAGAGAGAGAGAAACCCTAAATCTAAACTCAAATCATATAGTATAGGTAAAGACAAATAGATTATGACGTATGATATGGGGATATAGATTATGACGTATGATGTAAATTACAAAAGAAGAGAAAAGAAAATTTATCATACTATACTGTAATTTAAAATAGTATAGAATATATGACGTATGATATGGGGATATAGATTATGAAGAAAATTAGAGCAGTTTAACCAATTGGGAGGGTCAAAGTTAATATGATAGTTTGAATATGGAATACTCGACACAACCACATAAACTTTTATTTTTAATATGTACACAGTGTCTAACCAATTGAGAGGGTCAAAGTTAACATAACAACTTGAGAATGTCACCATAAATGTATGTGTTATGACACGAAGGAAAGCTTCTGTGAGAGTTGCGTGCACGGGGAAGAGGAGGAGTGGAGATGATGTAAGAGGAAGAGGAAAAAGAGGAGGAGGAGTGGAGATGATGTTATAGTACATTGTGTTGTACTATTCTATATTTATCAAATGGAATAGTACAACACAACATTTACTGTTCATCTTCTCCATTAGTTCTTACGCATCCTCTGTTTTTAATCCACATATATCAAAGTATTAAAAATATAAACCCAAACAAATATATGAAGAAACGTGATCAAACATAGTTATTGGATCAGATGATTACACATCATGCGAAGTATCACTTTCCAAGAATTTCATAAAGCTTATAAATGATCATCAGACAAAAGAAAGAGAATAAAGATCATTCTGGAAAAAAATAGTTTCAGAAGAACAAGATGAAGTGATGAACGATGGAAGTGAGAGTGAAATTGAAATAGTAGAATGAAGGGTATTTTTTGTCTTTATACATATTATACAAACAATATCATAACCAAGAAGTTGTTATGGTTATAAACTTTTTTTTTTGTGTTGCTATGTGTATGCAATGCAATTTCCCTTTATTTTTCTGAACCCTTTATTTTTTCTCTTTTAGTTCTTTTAGAATTTAGACGGAACCTCTTTTGAGAAGCACCAAAACAAAAGGTAAAACATCCAGTGATCCATAAAAAGAGTTTGTATATTAAATTCATGATGTTTTTTATCACACAATTATATGCCTTATTGCAATTATTTCTTGCTTTTCTATAAAGAAAAATAAAAAGCTAAGGTCGCATGTCCTCTCTTTTCTTGTCTTTGAATTTTATTATTTATCTCATAAAAAGTATAGTTTCTAATCGCTACAAAGAAGAGATGGAACTGATCAACTATCAGTTTGGTCAGTATTGCTCGGGGCCTTGATCCGTGCAGTTTAGTTATACTTTTGACCATCATGGAATTTTTCATAGCAGTTAAAACAAAATCTGGAATCAAGTTTAGAAAATCTACAAGAATATGATATATAAATATAATATTAGCTGAGCATTTTTAAATATTAAAAAATAGGCGAAACAAAAAAAAATATTGCAAATGTGACTGATGTGGTTTCATCATCATCAGTGCACTAAGAAGTAGAAACCCACCAAATTGTTCCACCTTTTCTTCTTGAGCGTTACAATAACTTTCTCCAGAAAATGCAACCTCTCACGCAAACCATGCTTTTAATTTACAATTTACAGTCCTACACGAAAACATAAAAGCCATTGGCCACCTACAAATTTCTTGATCTTATCAACTAATAAACAAGCAACTTCTCAAAGTTCTTTTCCTTTTATTGTTTCACTTATCAACTTCCCTTTCTCAAAATCATCCTCTTCTTCTACACACAAATGTCAGAGACATCGAAATTAGAGACTTTTCATCTAGAAGCCTCTGATGGATTGAAAGTCTCTGAAGGGTGTTGTTCAAAGACCTTGATGCAGAGCATTTCTCATGAGCTCAAGGTACAAATGAGAATTGGTTTACCATTGGTGGCTATGAACTTCTTGTGGCTTGGTAAGATAACAAGTACATCTGTGTTTCTTGCCCGTCAAGGCAAACATAACCTAGCCGGTGGCTCATTAGGGTTTTCCTTTGCAAACGCTACTGGTTTTGCGGTTCTATACGGAATCTCCGCTGCAATGGAACCCATCTGTGGCCAGGCTTTCGGAGCCAAGAACTTTAAACTTCTCCACAAAACCCTCATGATGGCTGTGCTCTTGCTCCTCCTGATCTCGATCCCTATTTCTCTCTTGTGGCTCAACGTTGACAAGATCCTCATCGGTTTAGGTCAAAAAGAAGACATATCCTTCATAGCCAAGAGATACCTTCTCTACCTCCTTCCTGATCTACATGTTCTCTCTTTGCTTTGTCCCCTCAAGGCTTATCTAAGCTCACAAGGCGTTACTCTCCCCATCATGTACACCACAGCTGCAGCCACTTCTCTTCACATCCCCATAAACATATTCCTCTCTAGGGCTAAGGGAGTCCAAGGAGTTGCAATGGCGGTTTGGATCACCGATCTTATCGTCGTGGTTCTTCTAACGGGATACGTGGTAGTCGCTGAGGGGTTGAAAGATAACAAATGGAGACAAGACGGGTTGTTAGACCAACGTGGTCAAGAATGGCTTAACCTGATCAAACTTAGTGGACCGTGCTGTCTCACCGTCTGCCTCGAGTGGTGGTGCTACGAGATCTTGGTCATATTAGCCGGGAGGTTACAAAACCCTGAGGAGTCTGTTTCCACCTTGGTCATAATTCTCAACTTCGACTACTTGCTTTACGCCGTGATGCTTTCCTTGGGGACGTGCGTGGCCACACGAGTGTCTAACGAGCTCGGCGGGAATAATCCAAAAGGAGCTTGTAGAGCAGCTTATACTACCCTCGGTGTGGGTGTTGTTTCGGGATGCGTAGGAGCTTTGGTGATGATAGCGTGTAGAGGTGTATGGGGTTCTTTGTACGCTCGCAATGACTTGATGATCATAAACGGTGTGAAGAAGCTGATGCTGATAATGGCGGTTGTTGAGGTTATAAACTTCCCTTTGTTGGTATGTGGAGAGATTGTTCGTGGAACGGCAAAGCCGTTGCTTGGGATGTATGCGAATCTCGGTGGGTTTTACCTGTTGGCTTTGCCGTTAGGGGTGAGTTTGGCGTTCAAAGGTAAACTAGGTCTTGTAGGGTTCTTGGTAGGGTTTTTGGTTGGAGCATCTGTTTGTTTCTCGACGTTGCTCATCTTTATTGCAAGGATTGATTGGGAGAAAGAGGCGGGTAAAGCACAGATTCTAGCTTGTAACACTGAGGGAGAACAGAGTCAAAACAAGATATGATCTCTCAAAATACATGTTAACAAGTATCTTGATGTCTTAAGAAATAATAAGGTCAAAGACACTCATAAAGAGAAGTAGCTTCATTAGTAGTAGACTTTTCCTTAGAAGTTTAAAAGTTATTAAGATAAGGAGTCTCTTGTATTTGTATATTATGCAGAAACTCCTTATCATGCAGTATAAAGCGGGTAAAGCAGAGATTGTCTGTACATTATGCAGAAAATGTGAAACTTAAATAAGGAAAGAGATTACTAATTGAATATTTGAGCAACTGCAAGGACAAGATTTCATTTGAAAGAAGAAGAAACAAAAATTATTTCGAGTAGAGAGAAAAAAAAGAAAGCGCCCACCGTGGGGCTCGAACCCACGACCACAAGGTTAAGAGCCTTGCGCTCTACCAACTGAGCTAGACGGGCTTTCGATTGTTGTTTGACATAAATATTTATAGTGTTTTGTTAGTAATAAAAAATAACGATGGCTTTCCCAGTGGTATAATTCTAAAAAAGGTTCTGAATGATTCCAGCACTGAAATGAGTAACCTAAATTTCACTAAAAGACAAGAACAAGCTATACAAAGTAAGGATTAAAGTGATACGTCAAACCTGGTTTTATTTACAGATAAAGAATCAAAGTGCCCTTTACGCAAACCTTCACACACCCTGTAAAGCATATACTAACAGCATTAGATGTCTATCTATAAAGCATTGTCAACAACTGTTCCCACTCACTAATTTGAATTTTCAATTCATTATGTGTATATTAATCACAGATCTCGTCACCTTCAAACAAAAAGTTGCATGTATATGATTATTGGAGAAAGATGGTAACCTCTTTAGATACGACGATAGTTTCATGGATTGATGGTTGATCTGTGCGTACCTGCGTGCGCACATTAGCTTCTGCTGCAATGGCTAAGAATTAGAGAGAACAATTGAGGGATCAACCATGGATACGTGAATCAGAGACTGAGTATAAAATTATCTCGTCAAGAGACTGATCTGCCCTTTTTTTTCTTTTTTTTTTTTAGTTTTGCCTACTTCACTTTTGTATGGATATCAGAGGAGAAGAAAAACGAATATCCCAATGATCAAGAACACCGAAACGCTATCGTTTAATACTAGCTGACTTTTTATTCATATAAACTTGGGCTTTCTACCAATTTGAAAGCCCATTATTTATTTCATTTACAGGGCTCGTGGAAAACCTTACCAGGCCTCTTTTATTTAACTCGTTAATGAAAGGATTCCAGTAGAATGATATGTTTTCTCTTGTTTTCTGTCCCAAGAAGCTTTCAATCAGTTCTTGAAAAGAAAAAAAAACGAATTCTTGATTATGAAAAGAAATGAAGCTTAAATTTTATATCTAATTTTAAAGAACTAATCTCTTGGCCAAGCCATTAGGTAATAAAATGACGTTTCAACAAATTTGAAACAGTTACTTTAGATAACTGAAAATATTATATTTGCTAAGAATGTACCTAATGAAAGCTAATATATTAACCAAGAGTGTATATATTAACTTCTAGCTTCAACAGAACAATTTCAAAATGTAAACGTTTTCGTTGATTGCGAATTAAAAAAAAATGACATTTTACCAAACGAAAAATAAATACACTTACCAATACAGCATGATACAACCATTTGGTTATTGGTGTTTTGGTAGACAAAGAACCTAAAAACATTGATTGTGTCTTGTGAGTGCCATGTGAATCGGAAACACATATCCGAGAGAGAGTGTGAGGGTGGGCAATCAGATCTCAATATATGAGTGGGTTTGAAAGCTCAACATTAACTGAGGTTGGATTTTTATAAAATAATAATACTAGTGTCTACCGGTGAATTTGTCATCGTTTTACATGTACGCCCCACGTTTATCGTTGTATAGATCCGATATCAGTAGACACGCACTCAGGTCACTCAGAGTTAGTATTACTTTTATAAAGCTTTTGTCAACGTTTATTGATTATTAATAACGTTGAGTTTTAGTTACACAAATGCATTTGCTGATAATACCATTCTTCTGCCGTTCTGCGATATGTCAAAAGTCGGTTTTGACTTTTGAGATTAGGCTCCTTCTTAAGATATAAATGAAACATATTTGAATCTAAGTTTGTTGCCATTTTATTTAATTAGTTTGTGGAATCTGTTGCATTAATGTTTTGGGGACGGTTCTCTTAATTTTGCTTCTCAGAGTTGAAACTGTTTCAAATTTCATGACTAAGTCGATCAAGTGGGGTTGTATAATCCATGTGTATACCTTGTACTTTTTTTTCTTTTTTTTTACCTTGTACTTTTCGGTTATAATTTGTTTTCTATTTGGGAAATGTTACTTGCCAATGGAAATGGTAAACAGACTGTTACACATCACATATGAAATATTACACATACAATACATGTACTTACACATACATGATGAAACGAGATAGACTAGTTGATTTATGCAAGAAAAGGATTAAGTGGTTTAGGTAATTAACATCTCTTGTGATACCTCATGAGTTATCTTGTGATGTAACTAGTTTTTTTTTTTTCCGTCAAAGTTAATTAATATATAAACGGGCCAAGCCCAGATAACATACAAAAGGGAGGCCCGCGGCCCAATCCCTAAACCCACTAGCAAACAAACAGTTTGGGCCTCAAGCCTACCCAAACCCACCGACACTGTCCAGAAGCGGACCAGCTGTCGCAAACCCTAATCTTGTCTACTCTCGGCGACTCCGCCAAAGCTTAAACGGCGGTACACCGTCGACTTTGTAGCATCGAGCATTCTCGGACTCACCAAGGGCTCAGCCAAAGCCGCGCATGCCGCCTACTGGAAATTTTACACCCGAGACCCATCACCTCTGCTTTAGAACAACTAATAATTTATTTCCTCATAAAATGAACTAGTTACAAAAGCGAAATCCAATTTATATTTTAAACTACAGGTAGTTGTTGCAACCATCTAAAATTTTAACAAACTATAATGTTTGGATAAAAATACAACGACTAAACTCATTATCTTGGTATATGATCGTGATCAGGCAGTTAGTTGTCGCTGTAATAATCAAATCTAAGGTTCAAATTCAAAACTATAAAAGTTCATCTTGTCCGAAGAATTACTTTTATGAGTTCTTTTTATATAAATGTTGGCTACAGTTGTAATATACAACATATACTCCATCCATTTCAAATTAATCCATTTTGTAGAAAAAAATTGTGTCAAAAAGATGTATTTTTTACCTTTTCAATACAATTTTAATAGATAATAATGAAAAATTATAAATTTCAAGAAAATTAATTATATTTACTAAATTTTGATTAGTTAGAAGTTATGGAAAAATGTTAATCACAAAAACTATACATGTAATATGTTTTATTAATAAGTATGAAAAATCTAAAACATGGATTAATTTGAAATGGAGGTAGTGTATATACTTTATAGTGATACAAGCAATTAGAAGATGTCACTATCTTCTAAATGTGTGTGTCAAATATTTAAGAGAATTGGATTATAAAAAATGGCCGGTTCAAATGTCTGAAATTACAAGCCAAGTTATAGTCCCACGCCACACTCTTCTCTTCGAAATATCTTTGACAATTTCTACTTTTATATTCATATACTCTTCTTAATTCCGGCTTACATTTTAAATAAATTAGTCATCCCATTAGTACCAAATGTGAATGGAACTATCTATATAAACAAGAAAATTTGGAATCATATCATTGGTTTATTTTATTAATCCTGTAATTCTGACCATTGAGAAGTGACACTGACAACTGTTGCATGCTTTGACCACGTGTTCTGTCTTTGACCAAATCTTAATCCTCTCTCTTGTTCTATGATTCTTTAAGATCTAACTTAGCCGAGATCTACGGCTATAATCTTCTGACACTTCAAAACATCAAGATATCACACAAGTTACTCGACGATGCGGTATTTTTTTATCTTAAGAAACAAAATATCATCAAAACAAATTGATCCAATAATAGTTTATACCTCTTGGTTTGAAAAACTCGGCATGTGGTTTACATATTGAAAGTGTAACATCCCGAGTTGTGATATACGGAAAGGCTTAAGAGAATTGATTTGGCTACCTATGTCACCAAAGTTGACTTACCTTTTCCTGTCACACATCTGTTTAGAACTCCAGAGTTAAGCGTGCTTGGGCTGGAGTAGTGAAAGGATGGGTGACCTATCGGGA
Organism: Raphanus sativus; assembly: GCF_000801105.2. NCBI lineage: Eukaryota > Viridiplantae > Streptophyta > Magnoliopsida > Brassicales > Brassicaceae > Raphanus > Raphanus sativus. The sequence goes on from NC_079514.1 coordinate 5,594,241, forward strand.
AGTGATTCGTGATACCGTGTGAGTGAGGCCAAAGCACGGGGAAAGGTCATGTGGTGCTTGCAGGGTCAGTAAACGATGATTTCAAGCCTTGGAAAATTAACGACCGACCGTCGGATGGGATGGGGCCCACGGGCCGAGAGAGCGGGCGTGGGTGGCCCATTAGCCGTGGGCGGGTCGGGGCGTTACAAGTGGTATCAGAGCTGGTTAGCCGTCTCAGTTCTGACCTGAGAGGCGTCTTGAGACCTGTCGTGGGGGCAACGACGAGGACGTTGCGTTCTTTGAGAGGGGGTGAATTGTAACATCCCGAGTTGTGATATACGGAAAGGCTTAAGAGAATTGATTTGGCTACCTATGTCACCAAAGTTGACTTACCTTTTCCTGTCACACATCTGTTTAGAACTCCAGAGTTAAGCGTGCTTGGGCTGGAGTAGTGAAAGGATGGGTGACCTATCGGGAAGTGATTCGTGATACCGTGTGAGTGAGGCCAAAGCACGGGGAAAGGTCATGTGGTGCTTGCAGGGTCAGTAAATGATGATTTCAAGCCTTGGAAAATTAACGACCGACCGTCGGATGGGATGGGGCCCACGGGCCGAGAGAGCGGGCGTGGATGGCCCATTAGCCGTGGGCGGGTCGGGGCGTTACAAGCAGATCAATTGGTGACAGCTTGTCCTGTGGGAATGCTGTTAAAGGGTGAGGACCTGGGTTCGAGTCTCACCAACAACCTAATTATGGAGATAGTGAGATCTCATAATGGAGGGGTTGGGGTCGGTGCGCTGCAGCGCTGTGAGCCTGAGGTCCATGGGCAGGTGTTCCACGGGACGGGTTGTCACAGAAAGTCTCTTTAGTCGAAGGCCTCAACTATGCATCTATGCCGTCCGTCGCCTAAATATCATCTTTTTCTTTAGAACTGTGACAATAATCACACTCTTAAAGTCTTTGAAGAACGCATCTCCCATCTCGGATTCAAGTGTAGATAAATGTAACATTACGTATAAAATAATCAAAAACAGGTGTGACTCCATAAAAAGACGAAAAGAAACACATCGTTGCTACCTGCTACAACTACAAGTCTACAAAGCACTCAAGCAGACACGAATCATGTCTTCCCCATTTAATAAGTCTCGAACGTTCATTATATTACACATGACACTTTAAACCTCTCAAACATTTCTTTAGATATTTTATATTGCCTAGATAAATCACATTTCCGTTACTATACTTTCATATAAATAGTGAAAAGTATTTAGTGGGTAACAGAACAACGGTTACGATCCACTATCATTTATGGTTACATTTGAGACGGTGAAGATTTTATGAGTATGTTGTGTATCTTCTTTAAAAATGAACAAATAAACCAGCCATGCCGACCAAAGTCGTTCGCATGTCGATAGGTACATGTGGGACCAACATCTGCTTTGACGCGCCTACGACTAGTCTTAAGCCAGCCATTTCTTCTTACCGTGGACACATGACTCTATTTTTCACACCATTTTTCTATAGTTTTCAACACGGTTTTATTTTTAATTTAATAAAACATACCGACAACTTTTCTTTTCTCTTATCTTCTAATTTTCAAAATTCCTAATACTAATGTTGTTATTATAAAAAGATAACTAACCAAATGTATAATGCCAACAATTTTAATTATTTGGCTATCTCTATAATTTTTATAATTTCTTGAACGTGTAAATATTAATATATGTACCGGTAACATAACTTTACGCCACCCCTTAAATTTTTGGTTTCTAACAAGTCACAAGTGCAGTTGGATAACAAGAAGAAAAAAAATTATTTCTTGAAACTAACAAGACAAAAATCTCACAGGTTGAAATTAAACTGTCAATTTTTTTGTGCAAAAAACATTTCTGTTAATAAGTACAATGAAAATATAAATAACCTATTAAACATCTGCTAATTACCGTATATTTGGCGGGAAGACAACTAACTTTCCGCACGAACCGGAATCATCAACGGCTGTTTGTTGCTACGTGAATCATGTGTCGTTAACTTTACCGTTGACAAACGCGCGTAAAATCCACAACTCTTCTACATGCCACGGGGATCCCGACAGACGAACTAGCTCAAAGTGTTGCATTTACTGGGTTGTACGGTCGAGCCATATTGACAATACATTCGGTTAAGATATTGATTGTCACTGGTTTACTGTTGATAATAACGGATTATTCTTATGCTCTGTAAATACTTTGTGTAAAGTTAATTTTCTCATAAATTTCTAGAATAAAACAATTGCGAATAAGAAAATAGACAAGATGAACAAAGAAAAGAATAAGATTGACGATGATCGAAGCTTAAATCAATCGAAAATAGAGAATAATGGTTTTGATACCATTACGATCAAGAAAAGATAGCGAAAGAAGAAAGTTTTGTTACTGTATTATTCAACTCAAGTATAAAGTAAAATACAGAGTTCTGATTATATACATATACATATTTACATAGCATAAAAGATTAACCTGACTATGATCAACATTAAACCATTGATAACCAATCTCTTAACCGAATGTTTTGTCAATAATCCATTGTACTCCATCTGTTTCTGAATAAATGTCATTTTAGAGTTGTACACACGGATTAAGAAATTATTAAATTTTGCATATTTTCCATACAAAAATATCATTATCCATACATTTCAACCAATAGAAAATAAAATACAGAATAAAGTTAATAAATTTTGCATTAAAATGCTAAAACGATACTTATTTTGCAACGAAAAAAAATTTCTACAACGACATTTAATATGAAACGGAGGAAGTAATTTTTTTTCTTTTCCTGATGTTTGTGAAAATAAATAAGGAAAGTGGGTAAGAATCCAGATGGGTGAAAAGGAGACAGAAAGGAAAGTCAAATAAGAAGATTAGTAATTTTGAAAATTGAATGGTTTAGATTTTTTTCCTATGGGAGCCGCTAGAGGAATCCAAAACAGGAACAGGTCAGCGTCTGTTTTGATTTTTCAAGAGCCGGTCGTAACGCCTCGTGGATATTTTATTAATATTTTGTTACAATTTATTTTCTTCTCCTATTAAATATTTAAGAGAGACTTGGAAGTAACTCTGCCCCATAAGAGGAGAGAGAAAGACAGAGTGGTTTTTAGATAGAGAGAAAGAACGACGCTGTGCAAACACATGAATTGTTTTATTTATTGATAGCTTCATCCTAACATCTGAAGAAGAAGAAGATATATAAAAGGGTGCTCCGTGAGGCTGTGAGATATTGTTTGAAGGATTTATTCTCTGCAACAAGGAGCAAAAAAGAACTGAAGGATAAAGATGGAGTTATCTGATTGCTCTAATGAATATGAGAAGCTCGTTGTACGGATGAACATGCCCAGGTTTATATTCTTTCTATTACTCTTCTTTTTCTTATAGAACCTAATATTTATGTACAAAAGTATCATCTTCTTTGAAGAAAAATCATGGACTTTTAACAAAAACAAAAAAATATCAAGATCTTTATTCCTAGGAATTAACCTCTTTTTTTTTTTTTGAAACTACCTCTTTTTTCTCGTATTTATTCAAAGCTTAAATTCGCTGTTAACGTTTATATTTAAACAATTCAACAAGTTCACTTGATCATTTTTTAATTTCATATGATAAGTTTGCTGAAACGAATATAAGGTTCTTGATGAATTGATGAAGAAAGAATAATCTCCAATTTGCATGGAAGTCTTAGTCATCTCCTCGCTTTACCCTCATGTATTAGTGTATAATAATAGTGTATAGTAAAACAACAAGTCAAATTATTGGTAATTTTTAATTTGTAATGTTTTGGTTGTTTGATTCATACAAAAGAGTGAGGTTAAAGGGTCGCTGTCTTTTTGGTAACTTGTAGGGTCGTGATTGACAATGGAGTTTGCCCCAATTCAACTGTCGTCAAGGTTTTTACCCTCACGCTACCTTCCTCTTCTCTTCCGTTTCATTTCAAAATGATTTATAATACTTAAAACTTAATCGTTTTTTTTTTGGTTAGATCGATAGCGCAAGAAGCCCAGGAATATTGCTTGAATCTGTACAGCTTCTAACCGATATGAATCTCTGGATTAGGAAAGCTTATATTTCCTCTGACGGGAAATGGAATATGGATGGTAATTATCCCTAATCTTACGCTAATTAGACTAATTAAGGAAGTAAAAATAATTTAGTTGATTCGTTTTTTTTTATTTTTGCTTGTTCAGTTTTCCATGTCAGCGACCTTAATGGAAACAAATTAACTGACGAGAACCTAATCCGTTACATTGAAAAGGTAAACCTAAAGTTACCATTTAACTATGTCATTACTTTTGTGAATGTTATGTGAAATGAAATATTCAAAACACTCTTTTAAAAATATTTACAGTCGATCGAGACGTCTCATTACTGTAAAAGCGAAGGGTACACCGGTTTAACGGCTCTAGAGTTAACCGGAACAGATAGAGTTGGTTTACTCTCCGAGGTTTTCGCTGTTCTAGCCGATCTTCAATGTGATATTGTCGAGGCTAAGGCATGGACGCATAACGGGAGGATTGCCTCCATGATCTACGTTAGAGACGGTAACTCCGGGACTGCGATCGACGAAGATTCCGACCGTGTCCAACGGATAGAAGGGCAGTTACGTAATTTGTTAAAAGCAGACGATGGTTACCAAAACGACACGAGGACATGCGTTACGTATGGTGGCAACACTCATATGGAGAGAAGGTTGCATCAGAGGATGTTCATGGACCGTGACTACGAGAAGAAGTTTGATTCCGAGACGTCTCCGGTTGTTTCCGTACAGAACCTTGTAAAACGTGGTTACTCTGTTGTGAACTTGCAGTGCAAGGATCGGATGAAGCTTTTGTTCGACGTGGTTTGCACGTTAACGGACATGGCTTACATTGTGTTCCACGCCGCGATTCGAACGGTTGGAGAAACGGCGTTTTTGGAATTTTATGTAAGACATAGTGATGGAAACCCGGTTAATTCAGAACCGGAGAGACAACGTTTGATCCAATGTTTACAAGCTGCCGTTGAAAGAAGAACGGTTAAGGTATGAACTATGAAACAATTAACAATTTCAATCCGGTTGAACCAAAATTAAACCAATCGGTTTAGAATCTGATGTATTTTTACTTTTATGCAGGGTGTTAGATTGGAGCTATGCACTACAGATAGACCTGGATTGTTGGCAGAAGTAACACGAGTATTGAGGGAGAATGGATTAAACATTGCTAGAGCCAAGATATCGACTAAAGAAGGTATAGCGAGGAATGTGTTCTATGTGACAGATGCAAATGGTAACCTTATAGATCCAGAGATAATCAAATCAATTAGAGAGAAAATTGGAATCGATGACTTAAGTGTTAAAGAACCGTTCCCGCTTAGTTGCCGAGAAGCAGTTGTGAAGGAACAACAGAAAGAGGAGCAGCAAGATCACCAAGCACGCATTGGAGGAGGGGCAGTGTTAGTATCACTTGGGAGTCTAGTAATGAGAAATCTATACCAATTGGGTTTGATCAAATCATACTTTTAGGACATTAAACCGGTTGACTAAACGAGCCATATATACCAATTCAATCGTGTTTGTTAACAACTCACGCGGTTGAATTGGTGTATTTGAATCAGATAGTCAACCGGTAGTGGATTTGGTTTGTGGTTTGTATTATTATTGTATGTACAAAAAGAAGGTGAGAAGTTAGCTAAAATATTGGTGGTCGGTCTTCTTGTTAGACCAATTGGTTGTAGAAGAATGTTAGGTAGATCTTGGTACATTTATTTTTATCTGTACATATTTATTATATTACCTATGGTTGTTAAGAACATTAGCTTGTCAATAGTAAGTCAATATGTTATGTAAATAACAAGTTAGTTTATGGGGTTTGTTTTAAGTAAGGAGACAAGCTGGTCCTACATGTACTCTTAGAGCATCTCCTTATTATTTTTTTTTACTGTTTGATTTTTTTTCTGTAAAAAAAAATAATAATAATAATAATAATCGACCAACTGCGAGCCGCCACGTGTCGTGGGACCCGCGAAATAGTGATGATACAAGTTCAGTGGGAAGAGACTATGAGAAGAGAGGTTCATAGAATTTGATTTTTTTAATATTTTTTTTTTTAGGATTTGTGTGAACCCCCCATTAGTGAACTAATGGGGATGCTCTTATTAGTTTGTTTTGTTTATGAATCGTTCTCATGTGATCTCTTAGCATGGTTATAAAAAGACAACTATGTTTCTTCAAGATGAAGATAAGCTTTACAAACCAATAAACAATTATTTGTATAAGAATCAGTGTGTAAGACTTATTGGCCATGGACGTGCGTCTCCATGATGTAACATCCACGTATGTTAATGACAACTATGGTGATGCATAATCCTAACTCTGAGTCCTTCCCGTGTTATAAGGAGAAGAACATCTTTTTACCACATTACATAGAGATTAAAGAAATTTTGATGTTTATGGCATTGATGAGTACTTTTTAGCAAAAAAAAAAAGACATTGATGAGTATTTAGTTTTCAAAAATGTCACTGTTTTTTTTCTTTATGTCACTGTTATTATAAGTAAAAAGAAATATGTTCGAATTAATGATATTACCTTTTGGAAAGAATGCGGTACAACTGAAAAAGTCAAAACAAACATTTAAATTTAGCGAAAATCGTACTCGTTCTATAATTCATCAGAAGAGAAAACAATCCAATAAGAAATTTAGAGAATCTAGCAAGAATATAAAGTTGAAAACTTTACTGTGTCTTTAAATGCAAAGTTGCAAACAGCTAAGCAATATAGACGAATAAAAGCGAACCACGTGACTTCTGAACTGAAATCTCCACTAACCGGTTCTTCTGAGATGCTTCCTAATTCCGCCGGTTGAAGTCGGGTTCGCATTTTAACTCCACCAACTCTGTTAATCTGTTTTTTTTTCCTATAATTGACAAGAGCACTAAATTATTTAGTGGTAAAATAAAATGATAGATGATAAAAAAAAAGAACGAGTCGTAAGAGCATCAATATTGGGAAGTCCTTAGCAAAGCTCTTAAGAAGAATAATGCGGAGACCGAGAAGAAAGAGAGTGAGAAAACCCTTATTTAAGGGTGAGCCCTTACTCTCTACCGAACAAAAAAAAGCCCTTAGTTAAGGGAAAAAAAAAGAGGACACCAATAATGATGGTCTAAAGAGCAACTGGACATAAAATTAGATAGTTAAAGACGTAAAAAAGAACGACTCGTAAAACTGATATAAGGGTTGAAATAGATTTTAACGATGCGTTAATGACTAATTTACATGGTTTGAATCCTATCGAGAGATCCACTAGAAATTAGAAACTGTAATCAAGATAGTGCCAGTGCCGGCGCTAAGATCTAAAGGGTTATAAATAATCTTTTAAAAATTTCAGCTCAAATTTTTTTTGGATAAATTTGGAAACTTATGAAGATTTTTATCTATGTAATTTTTTTCAAAATTAGAGATTTCAGGCAATGTTTTATTGGCTAAATCCAGTGAAACCATTTCAAATATTATAAATTAATTTATTAGTGTGTATTAGTTTCGTTATCCATATTACTATAGAGGTTCCCAATTGTATGATAAAAATAATTTATACGTTTTGTTCTTGATAAATAATGATATTATTACATAAATAACATACTTTTACTATTTGATAAACAGTAATTTAACAGTAGTATCTACATAGGGCTTCTGTGGCCTAAAGTAATTACATTGAGCCGTCATTAGTTCATAGTTTGTTAACACTTTTATATGTATATGTAATTTCATTATATATCTAAGATATGTTGTTGACATATAGTTGATATTTAATAACAAAACTGAATATCATTCACATTCTGATAAACAAAGAAAATTTAGATTAACATATCTACTGTAAAATAGTTGAAATCAAAATAGAAACAATATCCTGTCAACAAAAATTATGAAATGGTTAATAAGATTTTAAATCTCTAACAGATGATTTAATAAAAATTTAATCGCACGCCTATGATTTTATATAATTAGTATACTTGACCACTTGTATTCACATGGTATTACTATACATATTGCCATTTGCTGATACGTCAGGAGTTTGGACGTAAAGGATAACCTATTTTAGAATAACAAGTACTATTAACATATCTTAGTTTTAATCTTACTTCGTGTCACAGTATCTTAATAATGATGGCTTAAAGCCTTCAACAATCAGATTAGAACACACTTAGTCGAAACTAGAAACCAAACATTCATCTCAAAAACTAAATAAATAGCACTAAAACAGTAAAACTAAATAATAGTACTACTAGATATAAATATAGCACAAATCAGTTTTTTGACAAAATGGTTTCTCTTGTAATAGATAAAAACACAAACCTATGACTTTCGCAGATTATACTCTTTGGAAAATAATATGTATAAATATACAAATTTAATTTTTTTTTTGAGCAACAAATATACAAATTTAATAATAACCTTTACTTATGGTTCCTTCTTGCTATCTCAGAATTTTATTCTTTAATTGTTTCTTGGTCCGCATTCTAGCTAATTTTGATTTGCTGTTAAAAACTTAAAAAGAAAAGAATGTGGATTTCTGAAAAGACACAAAATTGCCGAGAAAGGCACGTCCGAATATTTTATAAGAAAATAAATGTATTATAATAGAACAAATAAATAAATAAATACTACTAATACCTGGTTCTTATCTAATCTTTATTTTTCTTAATTATCATATTGCTTTTGGCAAATTAGATGTGTTAACCGCTATAAGGGTCAATGCTTTTGTGGTCCCGATTTACATTATATTCGGTTTTAAATGATAAATTATAAATACTTATGCTTCATGATTACTTCCATTTTCTAAATTATTCAAACAATAAAGTAGACCAAACCGGGAAAAAATATTTCATTTGTATATTTTATCATATACTAATGTGTGTTCTTAGCACATAAAGTGGTAAAATATAATTGTCGGCAAAGAAAATTATAAAATATGTGTGCGTATATATTAGAACAAATTGCTTATAATTGAAGATATCTATTAAAAAATTGTAGATATCATTAACTAGTTAGGTAGATATCAATGTGTTTTGATTTGATTTTTAATGAGTTTTTAGATGATTGCAGGAGAATTAGAGAATTTGATGTGATTTTTGTTAAAACACTCTAGATTCAGTTACAAAAAAAAGATATCAATGTGACCTAAACCTGTGAAAAGATTACAACGAAAAACAAACAAAGTAAACTAATACTGTTGACAAAGAAAAATATACAATAAACATATATACAATGATTTAAGCAAAAAAAACATATATACAGTAAAATGCTCTTCTTTTATCATAAAATTAGTACTCATTATTCAAGGTGACATAAACTAGTTTGGTAAATACCAAATTGAGCTAAAACTTAAAACAATAAAAAAGAAAAAGGGACCGGTAATAAAACCCTCTATTGCCTTTGTTTATGATTAGCATCGGATCTAGAATAAATTTTAATCGGGGCATTTTAATAAATTTTAGATTAGTTGGAGGCACATTCATGAAATTTAAACTAATTTCTTAAAGAAAATTAAGATCTTGAGCTAATTTTTTTGGAGCTAATTACTTATGAGAAACTAAATTTTAGTCGGAGGTATGTGATCCCGTTAGTCATCACTTCCATCTACCCCTATGATCACTGCGGTCCGGGTCAAGCTCGTTGGAGATGAGCAGGTCCTTTCGCTACCTGTGCAGAAGCCCGAGACTAGATACAAAAGGATCCATGTAGTGTTCGATTGTTCCCAAAAAGAATTGTACTCAACATTATTTAACAAATATGTAAACAGTAAGCTTCATGATAGGTCAATATAAACAATGTTAACAAAACTAAAATTTACTCCTCAAACCTGAGATTTGTCAGTTTATATACAAAACAAGTGTACACACTGAGTAGAAATATCCATTATGTTAATCATCTTTTTATACATATAAACTTATTTTCTTATTTCAAAACATATTAAGTTTTTTGCTTGGTCCTGTAAATGTCTATGATTTTTTTTAGCATACGATATCCGTTAAAATGGTCTTCTGTGATGGTCCTTGTCACACTCCTTGTCATTTATCTCCTTTGAATTTATTTCTCAGTTAAAGAACTCTATTGCTGAGGATTTAACCAAAACATGCCTTAATGTTTCTGTAATCGCACCTTTGGTGTAAAACTCTCGGTTTGAGTAAGGGATGGTTTGATCAAAAGATACGTACTTCTACTAAAACAACATGTATTGCGTGAACCTCTTTTCTTTTCATTTTCTTGTCCAAAGATTTGTTCGACAATATGCCAAACTCAAAACAAGATTATGTAATCATAGGCCACAGATCAATCCGCGGCATATATCACGAAGCGTTTATAAACATTGTTAGTCTTGAGGGTTACTAAAAGAAACTAAAACAGAGTACATGTGTTGCAATTGGAAATTTTAGCATGAGGATGTTCTAAGAAATCAAATTTGAAAAAAAAAATCAAATTTGAAGTTAGCGTTAATATGACTTCAAAATTTAAAAGACAGTATTCTGTAATTTGTGTCCTACATTATTTTGTGGTTTTTGCTAGATTCAAAATCCAGATATTACAAACAATAGTGATAAATTAAATACGGAAAATAAAATAAACAAGTCTTGATGACAAAGAAAAAGAAATAAACAACTCTTATCTGCAGGCCACCTCTGTCTTTTAAAAAATAATTCAAAACAAGAGAAATTCAAATTAGTTTCACCCACTTTCAGTTTTTCTACTTAATATTCATTATTTATTCTCTCTTTTAATTTATTAATTTTTCCCATCGGATTCCAGCTAAAAACACGAATTTCTATATATGCCAAAAAATATCATTTTTCTCCGAAATTAAAATATAAATTTATTGCGAGGTGTAGTATAATTTATAACGCTCCATTAAATACATTTCCTTTTACCAAACATACATTTTCTTTTCGAGATTACTTAATTTATTCAATATTAAATTATAAACGGACAGACAAGGAAAAAGTTAAGAAGGAAATGAACTGAAAGTCTGAACCGAAATATAAAAATATAAAGCAAACGTTTTATTTTAATCATGATATTTCCATATTCAAAATCAAAATATATTCATTTTCTTTTTCCATCTAAACCATACAGCATAAATAAACGTAATTTTCCTCACTTTCCTCTCAAACATTTCCTAATTTCATCCTAATATTTATCAGTCTTTAAATCCTTAGAAAAAATATTTCCTACAAGAAAATATTTTTTTTCTCATGTATTTCTGAAAGATTTTCTTCCTCTTTAATTTTTAATCTGTTTTTTTTACAAAGTAATTGTTCCTTTCTTTCCCGTTAATTTGCTTCTTTAATTTCTTGAGTGGTTTTAGATTTGGAAAATTAAATCTTCTGTTCCAAAATCTATATTAAGTTTGTCAAAATAAGTAATAATCTTCTAGATATGGAGTCTACAGGAGAAGTTGTTAGGACATCCGACGTGAGCGACGGTGGCGTCATGGTAGTGAGATCCAACGCGCCGTCGGACTTCCACATGGCTCCGAGGTCAGAAACTTCAAATCCACCTCCAACCACCGTCGCTCCTCCTCCTCAAAATTCCTTTGCTCCGACTGCGCCGCCGCCAACAACTGAAGGTTTCTCCAGCGGTTTGATGAAGAAAAAGCGTGGACGCCCTAGGAAGTACGGACACGACGGAGCACCGGTGGCTCTATCACCCAATCCGATATCTTCAGCCGCACCAACGACCTCTCACGTCATCGATTTCTCTGCATCTGAGAAACGTGGCAAAGTGAAACCAGCTGCAACTGCGAGCTCCTTCATCAGGACAAAGTACCAAGTCGATAATTTAGGTAATAATCTTTTATTTTTTATGGTTAAAAATATACTTTTTGTTTAGATCGTGTTAGTTCCCGTGACTTGAAAGTTAGAAATAGATTTTTTTCGGATCTTTCTGGGTCTTGAGCTAAAAACATGCAAGAAAAGAAAAGCTTCCAACTATTTCAAGTGGGACCTCTTTAACTTGGAACACGACTTTTGTCCGTACATATATGGTCATCTACTTATACATACATATACATACACCGTATATTATATGAATTTTTGTTGTTGTGGTTTGTTGAAGGTGAATGGACTCCTTCCTCTGCCGGAGCTAATTTCACGCCGCATATAATTACGGTGAACGCAGGCGAGGTCAGGACAATTTATATATTAATATATTTTATTCATTATATAAAATGGAATGGTAGTTGATGATTTGGTGGTGGTTATAGGACGTAACGAAGAAGATAATATCGTTTTCTCAACGAGGGTCTCTTGCTATTTGCGTTCTCTGCGCAAACGGTGTCGTTTCAAGTGTTACACTTCGTCAGCCTGATTCATCTGGTGGTACATTGACATACGAGGTAGACCGTGCGAATGATTTCATAAAGATAATCATATTAAGTATCCCTACTTCTCCTTTTTTCTTGTCATTTAGTTTTTTTTTGTCTCTTTTTGGTAAAAGGGCCGGTTTGAGATATTATCACTGTCGGGATCATTCATGCCAAGTGACTCGGACGGGACACGGAGCAGAACAGGTGGAATGACCGTGTCCTTGGCTAGTCCTGATGGACGTGTAGTAGGCGGTGGAGTCGCTGGCTTGCTGGTTGCAGCCACTCCTATTCAGGTGGTCGTGGGAAGTTTCTTAGCTGGAACGAACCAGCAAGATCAGAATACGAGGAAGCAGAACCACAACTTTATGATGTCTCCAATGCCAACCCCTTCAAATGCAGTTGATCATGGAACCATCCGTCCTACTTCGTCTTCTCACCAGATTGGTACATGGACACCGCCTTTAGCTTCTGATCCACGACACAAGCCCTCTCATGACATTAACATCACTTTAACTTGATTTCTTCCTCAAAATAAGTGGTGGATCTTCCGTACTTCGGTTTAGACTTATCTCTCAAGATTTTGGTTTTATGTTGGTTTGTAACCTAATTAGAGATTGTTTTCCAACTTATTTTGATTGGGTTTCTTCCTGTATTGGATGTACGTAGTAGTAGAAGTTGAATCTTGTTCACCAATCTCTTGACCAGCTACATGTTCTTGTTTACATAAACCGTAGACAATTTGTTTCACACCGATGTTTATTGATGATCCTAAACCAAAACCAATGATTTGAACCTTCAAGCCGGTTACAGTACCCTAGTGTCTTACTCAACTTCTTTTCTTCCATCATCGCTATTACATTCTTTGCATCGTCTCATCTACCATACCAAGTTACCAACAGATGCTTCTAGTTAGCAAGATGCAAAAGATAGCTAGAAGCATCGGTCTCGAGTTCAACGCAGTGGCTGCTAACGCGATCTCCCCAAACTCAACGTTGTTGTGTAACCCACTGACTAAAAGCAACTCTCGCCTCTCTTGGCTGGTCCTAACATGTTCACCATTGTCCCATAATGATCAGCTGAAGTTTCGAAGTTGTAGTGTTTCATGAAATTCAAGCAAATGTGGCCTTCTTGAACTTGACCTGAATGGGGCTACACGTTGATAATAGTCAGGTGAATGTTATCCTTTGTTATATATTTTTCTGTTTCATATAAAATTTTATTGTAAAATAAATTTTCCATTACAAAATAATCGACGTTTTATGATTTTGATATAATTTTAATTATTTTAATTAATTTAAAAATAATAATATTATGAATTTTAACAGTTAAACAAGAACAAAATTTAAACATTTAATTAGTTTGTTTTTTAATTTATGTTAAAAATATTAAAAATGATATTTAATTTAAAACGGAGAAAATATCAACTAAATCTATTTTTGGTTTGATTTGGCTCCACAAGTACATGTCAAGCGACATCACGCTTGTCCATAAGCAGATCACGCCATGTCATCAGTCGAAATATTCGGCAGACCAGTTATATAACAGATAAAATCCAGCTAACAACTTCTTCCTCTTTCTCAGTCTCACGTCAACAACCGTGGTTGTTGTCACCGGAGAAACGAGCTTTGTCATCTAACAATGATCCCTTACGCAACGGTGGAAGATGGCGTTAGGTTAGAAACCTCACGAGACTCGAGACTGTTTTTGGTTCGAATACTCCGTCACCAAAGTCAGATTACTACCTCCGCTGCAACAACATTCTATTCCTCTTTCTAATCCTCTCCCTTTCGTCTTCGTAGAACTGGCGCGATCCGTCTCAGGCTGGTTCGATTGGTACAAGATTCTAACCTAAGGGTTAAGAACTCCTTCTCCTACATGTTCCGTTGTTACAGAGACGTCATGAAGATGTTCATCCTCGTATTTGGCTCTTTACAACTAGTTTCTTATCCCTCGATCCAGGTTACAAAGTCTCGATCTTTGTCTGATGAATTTGGAACTGCTGTTGTGTAATGAAGCCGACTCTGTTTTTTTTTTTGACTGATGATTGAGATTAGAAGTGGATCGCCATTACGATCTATGATGGAGATCGTAGCACAGTTAGTGGTTTACTTCTTGGGTTCATAGATTCTTCCATTGCAAATGGGGTTAGCATCTATCTATTCTGGATGAAACTATTAACAATGTGGTTATATTAATTCTACTTTTCATCAGGATTACCAATTCCAAAAGAAGCTTCTTCAGCAGGTAAAATAAATACTTCCCAAGCTGAGACTTGTTTTTCTCTTGTGATAACCATAAATATGTTGTCTCTGTTGTCCTAGTTTAATGTCATGTTGATGATGATATGTTTCTTTGATGTTTTACTTGCATAGACTCCACTACTTGATGCATGTATGTTACGATTTGCAGATCAAGGATAAGCTATAAGCATCCATTTTCCATTCTTGGACTTTTTTTTTTTTTGAACAACTCCATTCTTGGACTTTGTATTCTGAATCCATGCTTTGAAACTCGAATTATCCATCGATTTTTGCTGGGGTAAAGTTATATTGATTTACTAAGTAAGTGATGAACACCAAATTTAAATCAACAGCCCGTCTAGCTCAGTTGGTAGAGCGCAAGGCTCTTAACCTTGTGGTCGTGGGTTCGAGCCCCACGGTGGGCGTTTTTTTTTGGCAATTTTACGGGAATCAGTAGGTTATAATTTTTATTCATCTCATCGTCTGTGACATTCATCCATGATCCTAGCTCTCTTATTGTGTCTTTTTTGATATTTTTCGTTAACTGTGTACAATATGATATTCCATGGACTCTGACGAAATACATTCCTTTCTACGGTGGAGCTGAGTATCATGACTACCATCATTACGTTGGAGGACAGAGCCAGAGCAACTTTGCCTCAGTTTTCACTTACTGCTATTACATCTATGGAACTGATAAAGTGAGTATCGTAATTTTGCATCTCCTTTCCAGTTAGCAGTCTACCGTTTCTTGATGAAATCAAGCTTCTTCAACAGGTAAGAGAAATACTTCCTAAGCTGATCAGACTTGAAAAATTGGTTTATCTACGTCAAGACTCACAAAAGAAGGGGTAGTTCGTTTTTTCTCTTCTAAATTCGTCCTCGTCCTCTTCTAAATTCGTCCCCGAGGGGTTGGCCCCTGGGGGTGGAAGTCCCTCCAGGTTAAACAAAAAAAAAAAAAAAAAAAATTCGTCCTCGTCCTTTTTTTCATTATTATACTCTGTATTTTGAATCCATGATTTGAAACTACTAACCATAGATTTTAGATGTAAAAGAGCGTTGCTCATTTGGGTAAAGTAATATTGATTTAGTAAAGTAGGTAAGAAGATTAAAGTAAACACTTGGTTACGTATCAAAAGCCCGTCTAGCTCAGTTGGTAGAGCGCAAGGCTCTTAACCTTGTGGTCGTGGGTTCGAGCCCCACGGTGGGCGTTTCTTTTGCAATTTTACGGGAATCAGGTTATATCGTCATCCTAAATTATACACTTTTGAATGTTACTTATATATTGTTTCCTCTTTGATCTTTTTCGTTCCATTACTTTATATGACCGGCTTTGATTCACTAAAACTCGACTCAGCAAACTTGCAAATACTACTGATTACTAAAAATCATTACTGATTAAGTTGATGATATTTCTAAGCATTTTGGAAAATTTGTGTTGCAATCTAAAAAGACATTCAGAGGTCAAAACTTGTTTTACAACGACAATAGTTCAAGAATGAGACTAGTGGCTGTTAGGTTTTAGGGTAAATTACCTTAAATAGCCAAAATATTTGACAAACCGTTTCCATATGTTTTTTTTCTTCAATGATTTATTTCTAGGAAAAAGGCAACAATAATTACATTTGTAAAATTCAACATTATTAATGACTTTGACTTAATGACTTAACGTGTTTGTGACCCCCAGTTGCAGGTTGGGAGGATCACTGTAATCAGTTTGACGAGTTCAACACTAGAAGTTACTGGAGAGACACGGACCCGCTTGATTTCTATGTCTAAGCTGTTAAGAAACGGACAGAAGATGCGTGGATACTTGAAGACAAAGATTTTGATGTTGCAATTAACATCTTAAAGCAAAAAAAAAAAGAATGAAACAGAGAAGTATGTTTTCAATCCTCTGCTTCTGTTTCAGCTCAATGTATGAACAGAGGGTAGGTACTTGAGGCCCAACAGTACTTACGACTTCAACCGCCTTCTCATCCTCTCTTCTCTTCCTTTTAACGTAACGGCTCAAGAGGGTTTCTTCTTCAACGGTTCCATCGGACAAGAACCTAACCGGGTCCACGCAATAGGGATGTGCATACCAGGAACAACTTCAGAGGACTGTTCCGATTGTATCAAGACCGGTTCTGGCGTGGCTCCATGGCGGCTGAGCCAAAGAAAGAACGGTTCCACTAACTAACGAGACATAAGTTCATCAAAAGAAAAAAAGAAATATTGAGCAACTGTATAATGCATGGTTTGTTTGTAAGTTACAAATATTTAGCAGGTATGCGATGACGCAAATCATTCGAAAAAGAAACATTTATAATATGTGATTCTTATGCTTTCATAACCGGCTAAATCTGACATTTACTTATAACCTTATGAATAGAGACTTGGTCTGACCATTTTGGGTAATAAATCCCGCAATTACAAATATGGTCGAGAATGAATAATTCGGATATGCACGACTATTATTGGATATATATTCATTCAGATAACATACAAATAATTTCAGATAATTGAAAAGACATCAAAAGATAGTCAAACAAAACAACTACATTTACATTAATCGATAAATTAAATACCTAATAAGTAATTACCTGATCCATTTTATATAAAAAAATTCCCACTAAAAATGAAGTAGACAATTAGAAAAAAAAAAAAAACAAATGTGAAAACAAGCAAGACCTTGTTTGTTGTGTGAAACGAAAATTATTGAATTTTCAGCTTCATATTTTTCTCCCAAATTGACGATATTGTTCCTCTAATTGGGACCAAGATTGCTCGGGCGGGGACTTTTTCAAAGCAAAATGGCGTGGAACGTGTTCAAGTTCTGCACAGCACTTCGGGCCTTGGGTTCGATCATGATCCTATTCGTGATCGGGATCATCGGATTCACATACTACGCCCTTGTTGTCGTCAATTACGGACCCTCTCTCTTACTCGGCGGTCTCGATTCCTTTACAGCTCTTCTCCTTCTAGCTCTCTTTCACTTCCTGGTTAAATCCTCATTTCCCTCACTAAAGTCAAAAAAGTCTTCTTCTTTTTATGCGAGACCTTCTAAATGATCTTTGCACTTACTACTGTCCTAATTGTTATTCGTCGTGTGCTCTGTATTGGCTTATCTTTAGCAGAGAGTGTCTTTGTTTCCTCTGTTTTTGAAACTGTTTTGGTCTATTGCAAATGTAACAGAGTATCTACATTTGAACTCAGTGTTGTTGTTGTTGTTGTTGTGTGAAGCTTGTAATGCTACTGTGGAGTTATTTCTCTGTTGTTGCGACGGACCCTGGTGGTGTCCCACCTGGTTGGAGGCCGGAGTTAGACATTGAGAAAAGCGATGGAAACGAAGCTGCGATTGCTGAAGCAAGCCCGCTTTCCGCTGGAGATTCATCCTCTCATATTGTTAGACATTGCCGAAAGTGCAATCAATATAAACCGCCTCGCTCTCACCATTGTTCCGTCTGTATGTCTCCTCAATTACACTTTGATTCTTCATTAATCTTGAATCTATTCGAAGCAATGCCTGATTCTTCTTGGGGGTGGGTTTTTTAGGTGGAAGATGCATACTAAAGATGGATCATCACTGTGTTTGGGTTGTCAACTGTGTTGGGGCAAGGAATTACAAGTCTTTTCTCCTCTTCTTGGTATGTCTAGTAACATCTCTGCAAAATAAAGTTGTGTTTGGGTTTAGTACTGTTCCATGTCCGTTAATGTTTGCAATATGTCAAAAATGCAGTTTTACACATTTCTTGAGACAACGGTGGTTGCAGTATCACTGTTTCCAGCTTTCCTCGTATTCTTTACCGACGGAGACGATGAGATTACTGTATCACTAGGAAGCCTAGCATCTACCTTTGTTGCATTCAGTGAGTCCCATATATCTTTTTGTTCGTGAACACGTCCTTAATGTTGTTTACCAATATGCGTTAGCTGATTTAGAATCTTGCTATAACAGTATTGAACATAGCATTTGCGCTAAGTGTCCTTGGCTTTCTGATCATGCACATAATGCTGGTCGCTCGTAACACCACAACTATTGAGGTAAAAAAAAAAAACTCATTTGCTATTAAGGTACTGGTAATAAACTTACTAAACCAGAGTAATGCACTTTTTTTTTTATGGCAGGCATATGAGAAGTATACAACTCCTAACTCTCCTTATGACCTTGGTCGTATGGCAAACTTTGAACAGGTAAAATCATGTTAAAAAAGTTTATGGTCGATTCTTGGGGTTGGGACATAAAACACAACTCCTAACTCTTCTTTTGTTGATGAATCAGGTTTTTGGAAGGAATAAAATGTATTGGTTTGTACCACTGTACACAGAAGAGGACATGAAGAGGTTGCCGGCACTTGAAGGGTTAGACTTTACAAGCAGGTTGGAGGAGTCTCAGCCGCTTCAGTCTCTATGACCGACCCTTAAAACTACAAAACTTTTGGAAATGGGTCTGCTTTGTGTCTCTGTATCATCAGATATTTCGTCGTGTGTAGTAGTAGTGTCTTTAATGGAATTTGATTTTTTTTTAGTGAAAATAAATTTCATAAGCTTTTTAAGCAGAGCCAACATTTTTTTTTTGTATTCTTAGCCCAATATATTTTTAGATTTCTTGTTTAATTATTTTTTAAAAAGATTTGACCATTTATAGCAGTATTGATCTCTACCTATCATATGACTGCGCTATTTAAAAATCTAAAGCCGAAGTTGTATTTATAACAACATTCTTTTTTTAGTAAATATGCTATTTTGATAGGAGAAGAATACCACACTCAAATGAACAACTGAATGTGATCATTTTATGTTATAACGATCAAAGATGAAACTCCTGCTCATTTACAATGGCACTAGATTTTAACCCGCGCTTTTGAAGCGCGGGATATTTTACGATGAAAAATTTCACTAATAATTTAACAAATATTTTGGTAATTTTTAAAGAGTGTGTATTTAAAATATTTTTGCATTTAAATCAGTATTTTTAAATTCAACCCGACTGTGATTATACCGGTTAGTCCGGAGATCTGACAATTCAATTTATGTTTTTAAAATATTCATATTAAAAAATCATTAAAACCCGAGACTAACCGATTGAACTGATGGATGACCGATATGTAATCTAATTAGATTTAAATTGTAATAGTTTCATAATTTGTAATCTTATAATCGAAATTTTAAATTTCACTATTTTGCAATTTATGAAATTATGACGTTTCTACAAAATTTTAAAGAGAAAATGATAGATATAAAATAACTAAGATTAGTTATTGTATTATTTGGAAACATTGATAGTAGTATAAAAAATATATTGTTTGGAAAACATTGATAGTAGTATAAAGAAATAAGTATATTGTTTGGAAATATTGATAGTAGTATAAAGAAATAAGTATATTGTTTGGAAACATAGATAGTAGTATAAAAAAAGAAACATTAGTGATTTAATGTATGTTTAGCTATAAAGTATAAATGTGTATTTAATTTAAAAACTTACAAAATAAATATTAGGTCCAACAGAATGTTTCTGTTTTAATAAGATAAATTTAATTTTTTTTTTTGACTAAGTTTTTTTTTGCTATATCATGTAAACAATACAAAATAAATATTAGGTCCAACAGAATGTTTCTGTTTTAATAAGATAAATTTAATCTTTTTTTGACTAAGTTTTTTTTTGCTATATCATGTAAACAATTATTATTTTTTGTTCCTAAATAATTATTCCATAAGTTGGTAACTGGTATGCAGCTAAATCAGTCTAATAAAAATTTAGGAGAAATTGCCAAAAATACCATTTTCATAGTACCACTTTTCATGTTTACACTAACCACTTTTACCACTACTTTTAATGAAGGGTTTAGATTTGAACGTTTAGGATTTAGGGTTTAGATTTTATGTTTTAGGGTTTAGATTTGATGTTTTAGGGTTTAGGGTATAAATTTTAGGGTTTAGAGTTAATGATTTAGGGTTTATAGTTGAGGTTTCAGGGTTTAGGGTTTAGGATATTGAATTTAGGGTATATAGTTTAGGATTTAGGGTTTAGAGTTGAAGATTTAGAGTTTAGGGTTTAGAATTTGGGGTTTAGGATTTAGAATTTTGGATTAAAATTTTGAAAAGCATATAAAAACAAATATATAAGAGTCTTTAGCATTTTAATAAATAAGGTATTTTTAAAAATGTGTACTTGGTGGTGGTAAAGATGAATAATGGTACCTTCAAAGTGGTATTTTTGAAAATTCCCCAAAATTTAGATGGAATATGGCAAGGTGACAGTTTCTATAAACTAAACAGAGCATATATAAAGTAATAAAAATCCTTTTTCGATCGAAAAAGTAATAAAAATCCTTGTGAACAAAAAAAAAAGTAATAAATATCCAAAAACAGGCATTTTGTTTGAAAATTAATTAATAGAAAATCTAAGAATGAAATGTTTAATTACAGTTGTTAAAAAAAAAAAAGAAATGTTTAATTACAGAAGTGGTGTTCGGTGTAAAACATAAAGCCAATCATATCGCGACGTGTGACAAAACCTGTCGAGTCTCGAGAAGGTTCTTTCTTTCATCGTCCTCGCGGAGAATTTTTGCATAAAGGGTTCAAAGAATACTCCATCAAAAACGATAAATTTATCGACTTTTGAAGTTTATAATATTGCAGATTTACTTGCTGTTGTTCAAAGGTATGAACTTTGATCTCTCTTAACTTCGAAATTTGCTGTTTTGATCTGGGTTTAATCGTTAGGGTATTTCTTTTTTTTTTGTTTTTTTGCGTTGAAACCACCAACCGTTATTTACTGCTTTGATTGCAATTGCTTTATGATCTTAAGAGTTTCTGACCTGTTTAGCGGTTATGTTCTTCTTGTTCTTCGATTTTGATTAATTTTGGTTTTGGATTGGTTTACTGCTTATG
The DNA here is from genome assembly GCF_000801105.2 of Raphanus sativus. NCBI lineage: Eukaryota > Viridiplantae > Streptophyta > Magnoliopsida > Brassicales > Brassicaceae > Raphanus > Raphanus sativus. Next base: position 5,615,698 of record NC_079514.1, read on the forward strand.
TTTGAGACTTAATTTTGTTCTCAAATTGTTTTGTTAGTGTTATTATGATATTCAGTTTTGTTTGGGGAAAAGTTTGGTCCTTGTCTGAATATGAATTGTGTAGTAAATAGGGAAGATGCAAGGAGGTGGTAGAGATCCTTTCAACTTTGGTGGTGGCCCTTTTGGTGGTGGCCCTAACAATGGACCTCGGAATCTCATGTCTAGCTTTTTCGGAGGAAGAGATCCGTTTGATGACCCTTTCTTCACCCAGCCTTTTGGTGGTGGTGGCGGCGGCATGTTTCAGTCCAACTTCTTTGGTCCTGGTCCTAACATGGATCCTTTTGCTGGAATGCGTCCTCCATCAGGTTTTCTCGAGAATCATCATCATCATCATCAACAGCCACCACAACCGAGAAGGTCTCACGGACCGGTTATCGAAGAGATTGATTCAGATGATGATGAGAAAGAAGGAGATGGAGTCCAAGAGCAGAGAGTAAGGCTAGGGAAACATGGCAGGTCAAGCAGTGAGATTGAAACCGAAGAAGCTAAAGCTGAAGGTGATAATACCATTTTATCATTTTTGTTTCTTTGTAACTGACTGTTTGTTTATATATATCTGCAGAGAGAAGGAACAGACAAATGCAAAACATGAATGTAAGTGCTGCTATGGCGAACAATGGACAGTGGCAACCACAGACTCGTAGTTACAGTTTCCAGAGCTCCACTGTTACATACGGTGGTCATGACGGAAACTACTATACTTCATCCAAGACCAGAAGGACAGGAAGTGATGGGGTGAGTTGTTAACAGTTGAAGGCATTTAGTTTATGTGTGTTTAACTACTAAAAACTTGTCTGATTGTGGGAAGCAGTTAACTCTTGAAGAAAGCAAAGAAGCTAATACCGCAACACGCGAAGCAGCGCATAGGATTTCAAGAGGCTTACATAACCAGGTAGTATTTACTCTTTCTCCTTTGTTTGTTGTCCATCAATGAGCTCAATACAAATGGTGTTCTTATGGTTGCAGGGCCACACAGTTGCGCGTAAACTTAACTCAGATGGTCGGGTTGATACAACGCAGACCTTGCACAATTTAAATGAAGGTAGAGTTAACACTTTGTGGAATGGATGATAGAACCTGCAAAATTCAGACCGTTTCTTTTATCTTTCTTGCTTTTTAATTTGCAAAAAATTCTGCAGATGAGTTGGCTGATTTTGAGCAGACTTGGAGTGGAAATGCTAGAATGCAGTTACCTGGTTGGTCTGATTCCTTTGGCAGTAAGTAGTCAAATTACGCCTTATATCCTTTTTATTTTTGTTGCTTCTTACAAGAAGAAAACCTGTCTTTTTTTTTTGATATGGTTACAGGTGGTCTTGTAAACAGAGAGCAACCAATGTCGCTTCCTTCAACTGATCCAAGCTCTTCTTCACGTGCAAGAGCAGAGTCATCCAGAAGAACAAATGCTGCAATGAATGTTAGAGGACAGGGCAGAAACTAAACTCTTAGGACTATCATGTCCTGTTAGTGAATGCAATAACCAAAGACTATTATCTACTTTACTTAGGGGTGCATCGTTACTGTAAGCCCTGTATGATGACATGATTTGAGGCTTTTATGATAAAATGGTATATGCATGTTTTTTAATTACATCAACCTGTTCTTAGCTGCTTGTGATGATGGCATCAGTTCTACTAGGCATGCCTATTTTATTTGAATCCAAAAATTTGAACAGAAAAAATACTCGAGACTCGAATTCACTACAAATATTTAGTTAGGTTCAAAAATTCTTTATCAAAAGAACCAGAACCAAAAAAAAGTATCAAGATAAATCTGGATTAATTCGGATTCATCATTCTTATTCGTCCTAGAATATGAATATTTAAGACTGTAATTACATGTGTTCTAATTTTTTTTTTATACGGCACATGCCCAGTCTTCATAATTTAGCATCTGGATTAAGAGATACATCTACATCTTCGTTGTTAGTCTATTGACCAATTTAATCAGATGCCAGACGCCAGTAAAGTGAACCGAGATGTGGATGACAAGATTAATTACATCTTGTGGATATCAACTCCAACAGGCCACTTTAAGAACTTCATTTTTGGTCCTTTGGTAGGCTCAATCTCCTAAACATTAGGGTCTAAATTATAATCATCATAGAAACATTAAAAACAAAAAGAAAAAGAATAGATAGAAATAAAATTATGTGAATGATGGAAAATATTTTTTTTATCAAATTTAAAGAGAAACAAATTTGTTTTATATTAATCTATGATTAAAAGAATGAGAAGAATAGAAAAAAATATTAATTATAAATGGTAAAAAGTTTTAAATATTAAGAATACACTATTATTCTTTATTTTTCCGTCACCAATTAGACCTTCAGAATCACAAACTATAATGAGGAAAGAGTTCCTTCTTCTTACACATTTCCGTGACAAGAATAAAATGTTGCCTTAGTTGATCCTGAAAATATATAAAATAAAAGTCAATAGTGTCAATTGACATGATGACATTATTTGGTATTTAATCAAAATGCCAAAAGACTCCAGAATGTTCTTGCCTTGTCCATCCATTGAAAGAAATTGACAGGACAAAAATGTAAGCACTTAGAGATTGAAATCAGCTATAAAATATCAAAAATGATTCATAATCATAAATTGAAAATAACGCTTATATCTTAAATCTTTATGATATTAATGTTGGTTGTCAAAGGCAGTTCCAAATCTTTATGATATTAATGTTGGTTGTCAAAGGCAGTTCCTTGCCTAAACAAAGAGAAGAGGACTTACCAAAATGTCATACCTAGACAAGTCTATCAAAATAGTTCATGACAAGGTAAAGAACAAAGATGTCATCAATGACCTTGTTCTACAAAAAAAAACCAACTCTTAAGTTTTAATTGAATTCAATAAGTACAGAAAATTGACTAAAAGAACGAAACAAACCGACAGAAGTAGTGAAACTCGAGAACTTACATCAGGCATGCTATGAATTGCCGGTTGGCGAATTCGTTCGCTCTTTGGTCATGTAGAAGTTTTACAGGGCATGGAATTTGATTTCATTTACAGACATGCCAAGGGATCACATCTCTTGAAATTGTATGGATTAAATCGATCCAACTGATCACCTTAGTGTTTTGCTCTTTGCTTTGTTTTTCTCTTATTTTCTTAGGGAGGAACCAAAACCTTCTGAGAAAATAATGTGAGTAAAACTAATTAATAGAAACTTTTAATATCATTTTATATATAGTATGTTATTTGAAATTCAAAAGTTGTTTAACTATATAAGTATTCGTTTCCTGTCTCGTATAACTGAAGATCATGAAAATGACAATCGATACTAAAACAATGAATTTAACATTAGAAGGATTATGACAAATAAGTGATAGCATTATCTTGCCAAAACTTACAGGATAATAGTCAGATCTCTCATATTATTGGTAAAGAAATAAAGTATTACTATCAATCTATGAATTTTTTTACCAAAAAAACAATGAGTAGTTTCATAATTGTAAAACAAATGATCGTATTTATTTTTAAAATTTATGCAAATACTGCTTGTGCTTGGACATGTACTTGACTTGGCTATTTCATAAATAATGAAATAGTTTTTAAATAGTAGTATTAAATGAAGAATAGTTATTAACAATCCAATATATAATAACTTATTTGCTATCATTATATGGTAAATCATAACTTATTTTCTATTATAAATATATATACACAATATAAAATTAAACGCGGTGAGGAAAACGTGAAGTTCTACGTAATAATGAATCTAAATAGTAGAATGAAAAGTGTTGAACCTAAGTAATCTTTAGATTTTACCATCTAGTAATACAAAAGACATTAATTTTTGATGATGTTGAAAAAAATTAAAATCTACCATCTATTAATACAAAAACTAAACCATTTGGTAATATTCTTTAATTTTTCCTATCAATACAAAATATATTCTTGATAGGCGATTGAAAATCATTAAAAACATATAACGAAAAAAACTAAACCCTAAATGAAAAGTGTTGAACTTAATTAATAGTTGTTAATGTTCATTAATTTCTTTTTGTCAGCATGTTCATTAATTTAAAACTCTATATGTCTGTTTTGAAAAACTTTACCAAGGCAACATGTTGATGAAAAGAAAACATCCTTTTGAATATCCACACAGTTCAATCAAGAATACGTAACCAATATCAATAGAATGTGGCGAGATCGATGAATATGGAAGCAGTTTAGAAGACAAGGTAAATCATGGGTATGAAAAGAAGTCTGCAGGAAGAAACAAAACAAAAAAAACAAATGAGTTACATGAATCTCTCACAAATTTTATTACCATTATTTAGTTAGCAAAGTTCAAAAGCTTTGTATGAATCAAATAAATAAAACAGCATGAGTATCCATTATTAAACGAAACAACTACATAAACTTTTGATGAAACTGAAATAAACGAAAAAGACACCAAATTATTATGAGAATTGAGATGCAGACAAATACGAAACAGAAAGACTTTAATTAATTTCACCAAAACTATGGTTGGTTTTGGTGTGGAGGTCCGGAAGATGTTGATGCGCCATCAGCTCTATGAACATCACCCTGATCATTTTCTCTCATCCCAACGATTTCATCCACGTTCCTTTGTGCATCCACATCTGGGAGTCGCGTACGTTGATTCTTCTGATCCTCATTTAATTCCAACATTTCATTAATAAGGGAAAATAAAGAGGGTTCTGCAAAATCACTAGGTATAGGAAGATTAAAATATTGCGGTACCTTATCCTTGGTGATCATCAGTTCATTTAATGCTGAGTCTATATCCCTCTTTAAATTATTGAGCTTATTTTCGAGAACCAATTGCACACCAACATAACCACATATGGGGTCTTGTATGCGAGCCTCTGCCTCGTAGCAGAGAGCGTTCGCAGCATATTCACGTTGCCAAGGTTCTTCAAGATTGCGGAGAATCTTGTAGACATTTAAGATTCCAAAAACTTTATTAACACGATCAAATTTATCAGGCTCTGTCGATGGAAAATATGGTGCCATAATGCATTCATTCCCAAGTGTACAAGGACCAACGACCGCGAATTTGCATACAGCACAAATGGGTAAATCCATTTTTCTTCTTTTTGGCTTTCCTATAACTTTTAAAGACGACGTTATAAAGAAAATTATTTAATTAAGATTACCATATGCACATTCTATGTATAAATTAATAAAATAAGATTATTATATATAACTAAAGGTACATAATTGAATTATGGAGGGAAGACCGGTAGTATACAAAACTGCAAAATATTGAATGGTTTATACGTACTTAGAAAAGAAGAAGCAAGAATCAGTTTAGCAAACACAAAATTTATATTTACAAAGTAACTTAGAAGTTAGGGTATTTTAGAAAAATCTTACAAACACATCAATCTATTCATGATTATACCTGGAGAATCTTGAAAACTGATCTGCAAAAGAAATTAAAATTTCCTGAATATGATCGTGGGTTATAATGGAAAAATATCTCGAATTTATAGGATATCTTAAAAAAGATTTAAGTAAGAAAATAATGAATCTAATAAATACAAAGTTTGACTATAATGTTTTATTAAATTAGGAAAAACCAGATATTTGACCACTTGTTCAACGAAAGACTTGACTGTTATGATTTACTGTTTTGGCATGATAATACTACTATCACATGTTTGGCATGCATTTAAGTTACTTTTTATTTATTACTCTGTCTTTTTAACTAATGTTCAAGTATTGAGTATGAGCACATACATGATACATGTATGAATACAGGTCAATGAATATGGATTGAATTTTCATAATTGCAATATACCAATTGCCAATCTATAACTTATTTTACTTTGTCTACCAACTACTCCTACTCCCTCAGTTACATCTTAATTATCATTCTAAATTTACGGTAGATTAATAAAACATATGATTTTGTATATTTCTAAAATAAAAATACAATTATATATATATCTAACTATATTTTAACCAATAGAAAAAATAAACTAGAGAATCTTATAAAAATTATGTTGAAATTATAATTCGACACTTATTTTGAAACAAAATTTTTAGTTCAGAACGACAATTAAATTGAAATGGAATGAGTAATACTCTCTTTATCTGTGGATGAGCTATTTATTATTTAAATGACATGATATTGACCCAACAATTTTTCGTGACATCAAATACAAAGCTTTACTCCGTTCAAGAAATCTACTACTTCCTCATTCTTACAAATGCTTATGTTGATGCTTCTGATAGCTACTAGAGAACCATATCTGACGATTCCTTTGAACACCGAGATAAAGCTGTTTCTGCTCAATAAGCTAGCTTCTGAAAAGCATTGTGTCGCTGATTCAACCTAAAACTTCTATTTACGACAAGCTCTTGTGAGAACTAAGCTCCGTTTCTGTTCTCAGAGTGGATCTTTCAGTGAGCAGACAATGTGCTTAGTTGCAATGCTGTTTGAGATATACAGAACCAGACATGTTATGAAGAGTTGATTTATCGGTGTTCTTTTCACCCTGAGGCAATTGGAGTTCGATATTCACCTCACCACAAGCAGAACAAGCTTTCTGAGGTGAAAACACCTTTTTAGTTTACCAAAAAAAAAAAAGCTCTGAGAGAAGAAAAATAAATGCCACATAAACCAGTATTGTTCTCAAACTGGAATCTCTCATTCAACTTCTTGAATCATAACTCACCAGGAGGAACAAAGCCAGAGAGAGAGAGAGAGAGAATTGTTGCGCAAGTCAAGAGTACCAAACTGAGAAATGTTGGCTAAGGTTTTTTAGTATTACTCCTCCTAACACATTGCTGAAGCTTAGATCAAGCCTAGTTATAACATACACAAGCTTCCCGGTTAATCTAAACCGGTTTAATAATTGTGAGATGCTAACCTTGCAAAGACCTGATCAAACAACATTTGAGCTCTGCGACAGCCGGAGACAGTCTTCCGGTCAGATGTTTCCCATGTAATGATATGTTGGCAACTTTCAGATGCTGGTTGCAGGCGATTCCTTTGAAAGATACGTCGTATGGATCGCTGTTAATCTTGACCTCTATTAATTAAATCTTTCAGCTAGCTATTAGCTACAACAGTGGGTGGGGTTGAAAGAAATATTTTTCTTCTCTCTTTTACTTGACTTGAAAAAGGAGTCAAATAAATGAACTTCCAACCAAAGCTTAGAGGTTTTTAAAGATTTTTTGAAAGTCCTTCTTGTGATTCCCCAAGTGTCACTCTGAAAAACATCCCAAACTACTTGTACACAGTATGGAGAATTAGTTGGATAGCTTCAGGACCTATATGCTTTCTCAAAAACCATGGTTAGATCAGTCGTTAATGGGTGAAGCTAAGTTAATGATGGAAGTATAGAATTAGATAGGAAATTTCCGCAAAGAATAGCTGCTGGTGATAAACAAGGCAATATCTCAATGGTGTCTGTTGAATATTCATGGATTCCAACTAAGTGTGAGAGGTGTGGCCATTTAGGCCACAAAGAATCGAGATGCTTTCTGCCTAAAAGCCCCAGTTGTATCCAGATTGATCTGTTGGTGTAAATGATGTTGTCAAGGAAGTGGTTCCAACAGTCAATGAAGTTGTTAAATACATCTACCGCTGCAACCCCTGTTGCTACTCATTCTACGGTTCAACCCGTCACCTCTACTCATGTATTTGGTTATTCTCCTGCTTTGGTAACACAAGGTGATGCTTCTTCAGATTTATTGACAAAATGAGGAGGAAGGAAATGTTTTTAGAGGTAACTTTGCTTCTTTAGACCCTGAGTATACATGGTTTGAAATGGGTGATCCCTCTCGAACTTGAGGAGGTAAACCGATCAAACCAACTCAGAAAGTTCAAGAGATGCAATGGACTCCAGTACATGGGCGAAAGATAGGTCGTAGAGACCTGTTACCTCCTTTCTAGAAGGTCACCTATTCACCTCACCATATTCTCATCTCATGATAGTGGTTATCGTCTTCTGGTTGCAGTGTAATCATCGACTTCAACTCTCAAATTTCATACCTGAAACTTTTTCTATCCTTTTCTCATATGTTTTTTTTCAAAATGTATGTTTCCTCAATTGTTAGATTTCTATTTAGTAAAGGACAATTGATACTAAAACGATGAGTTTAACAATAAAATGATTATCACAGATATGTGATTTTTATTATCTTGCCAAAACTTACAGCATAATAGTCAGATCTCTCACTGTTGGTAAAGCAATAAAGCATTACAATCAAAATTTATGTATTTTGACCAATATTAAAACAATGAGTAATTTCTTGATTGTAAAAGAAATTATTGTAAGTTTTATTTTTGCAAAAGTTTGTGCCTGGACATGTACTTGACTTGGCTGTTTCAATAATAGCGAGATGTTTTTTAAATAGTAGTGAGAATCTCTAATTAACCTTTAGTTTTTACCATTTATTAATACAAAAGATATTCATAAATTTTGTGGATGTTGAACCTAATAAATCTGTTAATGCAAAAACTAAAACCTTTGTTGTTATTCATTAATACGCGATTTACAATCATACAAAGAAATGAAATACTTTATCTTAGTCCACGTATTTCTTTACGTAAGACTATATCATCAACTATACTCCCAATGTTGTAATCTTCCTCATGTGGTATCCTATCAACATATAACCAGAAAAACTAAACCCTAAATGAAAATTTTAAACCTAATTAATCGTTTTCGATATTCATTAATTTTCAATTTTATACAATTTTTCTTTGAAACTTTACCAACGTAACAAGCTGATGAATTAAAAAATCATTATTTTGAGTATCCACAAAGTAAAATCAAGAATGTGTTACTGATATCAATAGAACGTGGAGAAATTGATCAATATGTAACAATTTGGAAGACAAGATAAATCAGGGGAATGAAGATAAGTTTGTGGGAGGAAACACGAGAGAGAAAGAACAAATAAGTAAACAAGCAGTTAACAATAAGGTTCATTATTTCTATGTACCAAATATTTATTATTGAATGGGTTTTTAACATGAATCTCTCCTAAATTACACTAGTTTCATTATTGAAAGTTTATTAACATGATGAATCTCTCACAAATTTTACTGCTATTTAGTTTGGAAATCTCAAAAGTTCAAGAAACTCATGCTAAAATCTCTTCAAGAATTTTTCAATCTTTGACATGAATTTTCTAAAATTTACGAGATTTTGATTAAATATTAATATAATTTATGTTGATACTTTAAATTATTCAACTTGAGATAGAATTTGGATATTTAGCTGGAAGACAACATTATCCTGGTATATATAAGGGACGTAATAGCTTAATTTTACCTTTCTGGAGATATATTTGAGGAGATTCTTCCTTTTTTTGTTTGTACGAATCAAATAAATAAAACAACATGAGTATCCATTATTAAAAGAAACAACTACATAAACTTTTGATGAAACTGAAATAAAAGAAAGGACATGAAATTATTATGAGAATTGAGATGCAGACAAATACGAAACAGAAAGCTAGACTTCAATTAATTTCACCAAAACTATGGTTGGTTTTGATTTGCAGGTCCCGAAGAAGTTGATGCACCATCAGCTCTATGAACACCACCCTGTTCATTTTCTCTCATCCCAATGATTGCATTTCTTCGTGCATCCACGAGTCGCTTAAGTTGATTCTTCTGATCCTCATTTAATTCCAACATTTCATTATAAGGGAAAATAGAGAGGGTTATGCAAATCACTAGATATAGGATGATTAAAATATTACGGTACCTTATCCGTGGGGATCTCCAGTTCGTTTATCGCTGAATCTATATCCCTCTTAAATTTATTGAGAATATTATCGTAAGCCAATTTCAGATCATAATTACCATGTATGGGGTCTTGTATGCGGGCCTCTGCTTCGTAGCAGAGAGCGTTTACAGCATATTCACGTTGCAATGGTTCTTCAAGAATACTCAGAATCTTGTAGACATTAACGACTCCAAAAACTTTATTAACACGATCAAATTTATCAGGTTCTGTCGATGGGAAAAATGGTGCCATAATGCATGCATCCCCGTTCCCAAGTGTACAAGGACCGTTGCTCGTGAATTTGCATGCAGCACAAATTGCTAAATCCATTTTTCTTCTTTTTAGACGGCACTATAAAAAAAAATTAATTACGGTTAACATATGCACATTCTTTTTTTTTCTGTGAAAGTGCATAATATTGATAGGGAAATAAACCAAAGTTTCAATGTTACAAAATCAAAACATAAGAAAAATAAAACCAGGTGAACAGAGCATCAAACTCATTCGCACAATATTATATATATATATATATATATATATATATATATATATATATTAACCAAAAAAGAAAAAAAATTATAAGTATATAAATAAAGCTACACAACTGAATTATGAAGCCAGCCCAATAAAAGATATTTCCTTTGAAACGACTGGTAGTATATAAAACCGCAAAATATCGAATAGTTTATAAGTAATTTTTTTGAAAACGCAAGAATTCGTTTTGAAAAACAACACAATTTAAATGTAAATTATTTTCAAAATGATAAAGGTAAAACAGAAAGAAGTTAGGGTATTTCTAGATAAAAACTGACAAAAACAAATCAATCAATCCATGATTATACCTGGAGAACTGGTAATTATGATTCTACAAAAGAAACTAAAGTTTCCTGAATTTAATTGTGGTTTATAATGATAAAATGCTTCGAATTTATAGGCTCATCTTCAAATATGATTTAAGTAAAAAAATAATTAATCTAATAAATACACAAAGTTTGACTGCAGTGCTTTAATATTTTTACTATAACGAGAGATTTGACTACTTTTCTCAATTTGACTATTGTGATTTACTTTTTTGGCAAGATAATACTATATCACCTATTTGTTATGTATTTAAGTTGCTTTCCATTTATTACTCGGTCTTTTAACTAATGTTTAAATATTGAATATGAGCATATGGTACGTGTATAATTACAGGTCCACAAATATGAATTGAGCCGTCGTAATTGCATTATATAATACCAATTGCCAATCTATAATTTATTTTCATTTCTACCTACTACTCTATTCAGTGCAGGCCCTTGTACAAAGGGAAGAAGCGATCGCTTCCGGCCGTTAAATTTATGAACAAATTTCAGCCACAAAGTAACTAATATCATCTTTAGTCTAGTGGTCTTGTTCATGTGTTTACATTCTTTCCAACACCGGTTTGAATCCCATACACCATTTATTACCTAATAATTTTTTTCTCTAAAGAGAGGCTGTTTTTTTATTTTTTGCTTCCAGCCACCTAGGATCGGCTCTGACTCTATTATTTGTGGGGATCGGCTATTTATTATAAAGAGTGATCAAAATTTAGATCTCCTAATAATTCTAGTGTTATTCAGTTATAACTTTTCAAAACTATATTAAAGTCTGATGTTATTGGTTTATGAATTTGTAATAAGTTGTTAAAAATTTATAAAAATCTGGAGTTATTAGATTTGTTATTTTATGAAGTCAACAAAACTCTTGTGTTATTGAGAAAAATATAAAGTAACTGACGTTTTCATGATTTAGAAATCCGTTGTTATTCATTTATTGATTCTACATACTTTTTTTCACAAAATTTGTTTAGCAAAGTATCGCATATTGATGTTGTATTCTCATATATTTTTTATAATTTATCCACATTCAAACTAATTAATAGCAGTAGAAAAGAAACTCGATTTTGGTAGTAACACGTGGATGATCTGAGAAATGGCCACCATGGACTGGAACAACTCTCATTCATTTACCCCAAAGGTCAATTAAGTACAAACCTATTTAGCCAGAAGCATAAACTAATCGATAATGAAAAAATCAGAAATTAGTCAATGAAATTCTTAAGAAAGTGGATGATCTGAGAAATGGACACAGAGACTTTTGATAAAATTAAAACTTAATAAAAAGAAAGATGTGAACTACAAGAAAAAAAGTGAACTTCTGTAAAGATGTAAATACGAGAGTAGCAAAGAAAGAACAAGAAATATAGTATAAACTGGAAAAATAAAGAGGATAACAACAAAGATAACAACACAATATTTAAAGATACTCTTCATAAGTTTATAATTATCTTTCGGATAAAGAACCTAACAGTTTAATAAACTCTTCGACAACCTTTTAAGAAAGTACAAAAATCATCATAACTCTTTTAAAATACAGAAACTAAAAAATCATCAACTCTTTTTTAATCACAAACCAATACCAGCCCCTTAGATAACCCAATATATTGGCAAAGGGTTTATCTTTCAAACTTAATACTTATCTTTTACTATATATAGTGAAAGATGCATAAGACACATTGTCTTTTACGACGCATCTAATTATTAAAACTCCCAACAACAAAAAAATGAAAAGAGTACGTAACTTACAATCAACTTAGTTAACAATTTTTAATAAATGTACACAAATGTTATTTTGAAAACTATATATATTGAAATCTATTTTTGATGAAATTTTATTAATCATATATTCAAAACTTATTTTTTTTATTTAAAAATGTGACACCATATTAATAATTTAATTTTAAACATTAGTTTTATATGAATTATTTATAAAAATTTGGATTCTCGAAATATTTTTATTTGAATAAATTAAATTAGATAATATTATATGTTTAAAATATTGTATTTAAAATAATTGTGCTATACTATTTATTTTCACAATTAATTATCCAAAAATACATACAAATCTGGCCTAGATTAAATTGGTAAATTTCAGTATAGAAATGGATTAGATTTATACCAGAAATGTTATTGTTTAGGTTATATGGTTTAATATTAGGAAAATATCATATATGCATATATTTAGGAGATTTTGTTAAATTTTTAGTTAGTAGTCTAACAGAAACTCTTTAATGGTAGATAAAACAATGACTATTATGTTAGACTAGTCATTGTTTACAAAATAAACACTCAAACGAGCTCGATGTGAGTGTTTATTTTGTAAATAGAGTACAAACTAGATTGCACAAAAAAAAAGAGAGTCCAAACTTAGATATGTATTACATTCAAAAATAAGATCAACATAGTACATTAACTGATGACCCCACATGCGCCATCCAAGAAACTCCTAACGAAACCGCTGTATTATCATCAAAAAGTCATGACTAGGAAAACAGAACCTTAAGATAGATCTTACATAAAGCCTCAAACAATCCAACAAACATAAGACAGAAACAAAACTGCAAGAATAACCTAATCACGCTAGTGAATAGACAATGCACCGAGAAGAAAAACTGAACGATGTATCTTCTCCGGCAACAAATTCGTCGTATAGTTTGTTCGTTTGTTGTTGTAGTGTGAGACGGAAGCAGCTACGTTTGTCGTTCAATCAAAGTGACGGGTCTGCGCTTAATTGCAGAGAATGAAATATAGGCCTAAATATTATTTCATAAACATTTTTGGGCCTTACAGATATTTGATCGTCGCGGTGCTCCAACAGCCCACAGGATATTATTTGCTCAGTTCTTTTTTTTTTTTTTTAATATCTGGTGGTTTTACCAATATGACGATATATAATGGGGACAAAAGTGACTTCTGTTCCAATTATGCCAGCTCTTGTATTTACAGTTCCATACACATAAATTTATATATATGCATGCATAATATATAAGTCTCAATATATAATGAATGACGATGGCATTACTCGGAAGTTACGCAAGTGGTAACTTGAAAATGGGATTAAAGCAAGAGGGTGACTAAAACCTTTTGATCAAGGAAAGAAGCGAAATTTAAGAATCTTATATCTTAATCAATAATTAGTACATGAGAGCGAGAGAAATAGAAGAAAGTGGTGGTGCGGAAGTCTCGATACCTAAGGTGTTGAAATGTCGAGAGGCGTGAAATGTAAAGATCACTTTAGAGAGAGAAAGACTAGAGAGAGAAGAGAGAGAAAAGGATTCCCACCGTGAAAAGCTTTCCCGGCCGACGGGTGGGCTTCCATAGCCACCGTCGGTCCGGTATCTCCCCAGCTGTGATTCTAGGTTTATTTTCTTGTTTTTTTTAAGTTTAATCTTTTGCTTCCGTCCTCGCTCCTCTCTTCTGAAGGATGGTCCGTTCCGGTGTGCCGCTGTGGCTCCTTTCCGACAAGGGTGAACAGTCGGCTTTAGTTGGTGGTAGTGGATGAGGCTCGTTTATGCTCCGGTAACTCTCAGAGTTATGGTTTTGGTTTTCTTGGTTTCAAAGCTAGATGAGATCTAGGGTTTCTTTGATGCTCTCGATCGGTAACTCGGTAGACAGTGAGGTTCTACGGCGAGTTAACGAAGGTCAAGGGAAGAGAGAGGGTTCTTGGTTCGCGCGTCTAGAGTGTGAAGTGGGGCAAAGTCAGAGGAGATATCGAGGGTCGATGAACCCTCCGGCGGGATGACAGCACGGTGAAGAATTGTGATGGGTTCGTCAGGAGGCATGTCGGTTTCAATGCTCCGACGAACGAGGATTGCGAGGGTAGCTCCGGGAGGCTTAGAGACGGAGGCGGACGAGTTGAAGCGGCAGCGACGTGTCGCGACAGCATCCTCGACAACCTACCCGATTGGGCAGTTCCCGAGGTGTCGGTGGGATTTTTTGTGGAATTGGGCTTCGGCCCATTTTTCCTTTCTGTTTGTAGCTGTTTCGTGGGCCTTTTCAGATTTTATGTTGTAGGGGCTTCGGCCCGATTTCTCTTTAGGCTATGGGCCTTTAATATAATCTAATTTGAGATAAAAAAAAAGGTGTTGAAATGTCACTTTTTTTTGTATTGATGACATGTATTGAGTTTTTAAAACAATTTTTTTTTTGAACACCAAATTGATTAGAAGCTGTCTCCAACTACAGACCCATCGCACTCTGTAGTGTATACTACAAAATTATCTCCAAGATACTATCTCTACGGCTCAGACCAATTCTTGGAGATATAGTTTCGGAAAATCAATCTGCGTTTCTTCCCGGGAGGGCCATCACCGACAACGTTCTGATAACACATGAGATACTCCATCACTTAAAGAATTCGTCAGCAAAGAAGCATTGTTACATGGCGGTTAAAACCGACATGAGTAAAGCTTACGGTTGGCTGGAGTGGAGCTTCATACAGCAGGTGTTTGATCGCTTAGGCTTCAGCGAGGTGTGGACGAACTGGGTAATGCAGTGCATAACGACAGTTTTTAATTCGTACCTGGTTAATGATCCGGCCTACGGGAATGTCACACCGCAGCGGGGAATCCGCCAAGGTGACCCTTTGTCCCCGTACATCTTCATTATTTGCGGCGAAGCTCTTACGAGCCTTTACAAGAAAGCTCAGGAAAGCGGTCAAGTGACAGGGATTAGGCTCACGAAACAATGTCCGAGAATCAACCATCTTCTCTTCGCGGATGACACTATGTTCTTTATTAAGGCAGATGAACAGAACTCGAGAGCACTTAAGGACATCCTCGACCAATACGAATCGGCTTCCGGGCAGCTTATTAATACAACCAAATCGTCGATCTTCTTCTCTTCTAAAACGCCACAGGTGACCAAACTATGTGTCAATAATATCCTTGGCATTGAGAGAAAAGGTGGCGTGGGCAAATATCTAGGCCTCCCGGAATTGTTTGGTAGAAGGAAAAAGGATCACTTCGCCTCTATTGTCGATAGGATAAAACAGAAAGCGATCTCATGGTCAGCAAGGCGCCTGTCCTCAGCCGGGAAACTCACAATGCTTAAGGCGGTCCTCTCGGCTATCCCGACGTACTCCATGTCCTGTTTTGAAATCCCGCTGGGACTTTGTAGTCAGATCCAATCTGTTTTAACAAGGTTTTGGTGGGATGATGACCCTTCTACAAGGAAGATGTGTTGGATAGCTTGGGACAGATTAACGGAAGCTAAATCAAACGGAGGTCTGGGTGTACGAGATGTTCATGACTTCAATGTTGCTCTCTTGGTTAAGTTGGCTTGGCGAATCTACACTCGACCAGATAGCCTGCTAGAACGTCTCCTTCTGGGAAAGTATTGCAATAATGCCCCATTTAGCCTAGCGACATGTCCCTCCTCTACATCCCATGGGTGGAGAAGCGTTTTAATTGGAAGAGACTTACTGCTTTCGAAAATGGGCAAGGTCATAGGAAACAGAGTTACAACCAAGGCATGGAAAGATTCATGGTTCTCACCCACGATGCATGTAAGACCGTTTGGACCTCCACGCGAATGCGACCAGGACCTAGTGGTTGCGGATTTCCTCTCCATCGATGGCTCTAAATGGATACAGAGCAAAATAGAGAAAATTTTCCCAGATTTTACATGTCAGATCATGAGTATTGTACCAAGTTCGATGGGTGCAGAGGACTCTTTCGTATGGTATGGCACAAAATCTGGAATCTACTCTGTTAAATCGGGTTACTTAGCGTTCAAGGAACTTCAACATCAACAAAGTGCAGTCCCTATCCAAGAGGAAATTCTCGACTGGCATAAATCGGTATGGGCCATTATCACCTCACCAAAGGTGAAGCTATTCTATTGGAAGCTTTGTAGAGGCGCTCTCCCACTTGGAGCTAACCTAGCGGCTCGTGGCCTCTCATCAGCAGGACCATGCCCTCATTGTGGTTTAGAAGAGACTGCTCTACATCTTTTCTTCCACTACGCTTTTGCAAAACAGGTATGGGGTCTTACGCCTCTTGCTAGTTCTTTCAGTGCTGAATCATGTCAATCTCTAGTGTCTGCTATCCAAGAGATTACACCCATGGGATGTCTGCCGCCTACTGGTATTGTGGGTAACCTATCTTCCTGGATTTGTTGGTTTATCTGGACAACGCGGAACCATTTGATCTTCGAAAGTCGACATATCTCGGCACAAACCACTGTATGTCAGGCTCTCTCAGCAGCACGGGAGTGGACAACGGCACAACAGAGCCAACCGAAAGTTACTGGAAGCTACACAACTTCGGAAATTCCCTCGATACTCCCGCCTGGAACGATTATATGTTACACTGATGCAGCGTGGTCCAAGGATACATGAGCGGCTGGTTTAGGTTGGCTCTTCGACGATACTCAGAGCAACCAGCAGGAAGGTCACTCCAAGTCTTTCCCTATGGTCTCGTCACCCCTACTCGCTGAAGCACTTGCGTAACGTGAGGCTCTCATCATGGCAAAGCAAAGTCTTCTCCACAACGTCTGGTTCTGATCCGACTCTCAAGGGCTTGTTCAAGCTATCAACTCGAAGATCTATTCGATGGAGCTCTATGGAGTTTTATCAGATATCAAATTTCTATCATCTTCTTTCTCTTTTGTTGTATTTTCTTTTTTCCCTAGAGAGCAAAACTTTCAGGCTGACTCCTTGGCAAAGAGTACTCCGCATCATGCTCACTTGTACTAGACTACTTTCAGTTTTTAAAACAATTAATCATACAAAATCTCATTTTCGAGACCTATCATGTTAATGAGGGGGGCCCGGGGCTCTATCCCATAGACCATTATTTTATTTTATTTATAAATAGCAATGCAAGATTCGTTTTATCAATAACAATGATTGGTGAAAAAATAAAAATCAAGTTTGTTTGCTTTTATTCTTTAAAATTCCCCTTAATTTTGTTGTTACACTAAATACCAATATGTATATGTTTTTCTTTTCGTTGATGGTATATAACACATATATGTTGTTGATAGAGATATAAAATATTTGTACTTTTCTTAACCAAATGGTGGTAGTCAAATGATTGAAGGGTTTATTTTGGATGTTTTTTGGTAAAGTTCAAGCTTCTTAAATGCAATTTCGGTCATCTTGGCCACTCATAAATGTATTAATTACTCGCATCAAAACCTAAGTTTATATGGGTTTGAGGGATTCATCTGAGTTTAATTTGTCTAGACTTCTCTAGTTTTTTTACTTATAGGTCATCAGAAAAGTAGATCCTCCCTCCATTTCATAAAAAATACATATTTTAGGGGAAAAAATTGTTTAGAAATATATATTTTTATTTTCAATACATTTTTTATCAACTAATAATAATTAACCGTAAACTTCACAAAGATTGATTACATTTAATAAATTTTTATTAGTTTAAAATCACAGAAATAAATAATCGTAGAAAATTATGCATTTAATACTTAAATTTAATATATTTTATTGATGTGTGTGAAATTGTAATATTTCGAAATGGGGGGAGTACTTAGTTTTCTTTTGTTTGTTTTCTTTCATGCATTAGGGTTAGTCTTAATCACACGGAAACAAACACCTGGGACTTGATCACACCGGAACAAATATAAGGATGTTACACTTTTTCTAGGGCCCATGATTATAAAGAAGACAAGAGACACACAAGTTGTACGAAGCAATTTTGATATGCAAGATAGTTTTCCTGCAGAAAAAAAAAATATATTAATTTTAGACATATGCTTTGACCGACGTTTTATTTTATTTTTTATTAATTTGATACGACAGTAATTCACTAATATATGCATTACTTAGTGAATTATAAATTAGTGAGTCTAGTCTTTACTGACTCACATTCACAGGGAAACGATGATTTCGTGGGAACATATGTATTTAATTGGTGTGGACAGATCTAATTAGGAAAACTATTGTATTTATATATTATTTTGAGCAGTAGTTCTAAACAAAAAAAAAATCGGAACAAAAGAAAAAGATTGTAAAGGATTAATTACTTTGGCTGAATTGAACTTTGACAAATAACAGAAAAATACATTCTTCTGTTTTATACAATATGAACATCAGGTTTTAAAAGAATTAACAATATGATTTATGTAAATTATGGAAAGGGTTATATGAATCCGTTAGAAGCATAGTCAACAAACTCTGTTTTCAAAAACAATTGCAGTTCAATGCCTCAAATTAAGTTTTTAAATACAGTATATTAAGTCCAAAAACCTAGAAATGTTATATTCATTTAAAAGTTGGTCACAACTCTTATTTTGGTATGAAGTTTTTTTTAAAAACACTCTTATTTTGGTGTACTAGCTAGTGAGACTATATCCGTTTCATCATTTTGTAACAGTATTTCACAATATTATATACTAGCATATCCTTTTTTGTTGAAGATTATATCTGATATTTTACAGTATTTCACAATATCTCTAGATCTTTCTATCTTACCGTTTTAAAACTGGATCAAACGAATTATATGATATCCTGAAAACCATGGACAAATTCTTATGTGATCAATAAGTCTTGCAAATGAATTTTGGAATAATAAATAGTCGAATGATCAAATAAAAATATTTTAACTAAACATAACTTTTACAAAAACATAAAATATTAAATTTGGTTTTAATTTATTAATATCTTATGGTAATTTTTTTTTTTTGATAAAGGGCTTATCTTATGGTAATTTTGAGAAACGAAACCTTCTATAAATTAAAAATGCCACTAAATTTAGCAATTAAAATTTCACTTGACTTTGCGTAATTTGTCAACTAATATAAACTTCATGTTACTAGTTTTAGCTATTAATTTTTATGGTAAATAAAAACTACATGTAAATTAATTTATTTGATATTGAACAAGTATTTTTTCGGTCATTGGGTCAAAATGTATGAGTTGCACGTGTGATTGCGTACATAGACACGCACTCTATCCTTTCGTAGTAGTTCTGAAGTCATTTTCACTAACCAAACGCAGCATCCCCATGACTACTTTCTCTGAGCCTCTTTGCGAAAGATTTGACAAAGTAAGACCAAATATATTTCTTTACCTTAATCGTTATTTAATAGATTAATTTTGTTAATATAGGAAACTAATTTTAGATAATTAACTTCCAATTGATCGATTGTGTATTTTACAATGAACACTTCAATATGAAATCTAAATGAACCATTGCCTACATGTGTATGATATATATAATCATAGATAAAGTAAGATACAAAAGTTCCTCTCAAAACTGTTGTACTTTCCCCATCATGATACATATGTTATGTACCTTAAGAAATATTATCTATATGTACATACATATGAAGCACATGCATGATACTTATTAATTTAGACCATATACTTTTTTTTTGGTTAAAACCATATACTTCTTTGTTTGTACTCTTATTAACTATGAAGAAGAGAAGGGTAATATATATAGGATAAGTTACATCATAAACTCTAGATAGATTCCAAAAAGAAATTCTTTGAAAAAGAGACGGTAAAAAAAATATTTTGGTGGTTCCTTTTCGAGTGACTATAAAGAAATATCAAAGACAATATTGTCGCTTGTCTATGTAATAAGGAAAACTTTGTTTATTTTCCATTTTTAAAATGCATATATGTGTGTATATATGTTAGATATATATGATTTTCAACTGTCATGTGTGATTTTCAAACCACTAATATATATACATATATATTTATATACACATATATCAATCTATCGAATAATATACTATATATATAATTAAATTTTTTAAAAACATTCAACTTTACGTGTTTTAACAAAGTATAATTAATTTAAGAAAAATTACACCATATACACAAAATTTTCTCCCTAATTAGGTGAATATCCTAAATTTCAGAAGATGTTGTCTTGATTGCTAGACACCAAAGTAAACTGTTATAGGTAAATTGCTAATATCCATGTTTTTTATATTATGAGCCAATTGACTCTTAATTTAAACTAGATTTTGGACCCGCGCGCCCGCGCGGGTGTATATTTGAAAAGATTAAATGGTAAATAAAAATTTAGCGGTTTTCATATTTGTTGAATTTTGATATTGGTGTATTTTATTCGGTTTGTTGAGTGTCTGATTATAAAGTATGATGTTATATAAATATCCATTTTTTAGTATGAAAATATTATTGTGTTTTTTTTTAAATTCAAATTTATTATAACTTGTGTATGTAAGCTTAAATATTTTAAACTTTTAATTACAGGATTTTTAAAAAATTAAAAAGTAATGGAAATGTACAAAAATAAAATTGTTTTGAAAATTATATTATGATAGCCCAAAATTAAAAATAGGCTCGATTTGCTAATATTTTAAAAGGATTAAAAATATGCCAAGCCCATTAAAAAAAATTTTCCGTGAAACTAACAGAAAAAGAATGGTTAAGACTTGTTTTCCATAAACAATTAATTTTCTTCTTTCTCTTTTTTTGTACATTTATTATTTATTAGAGAAAAGAAATATCTGTAGAGAAAATGAGAACTTGGTGGTCAAGTTTTTTTTTTAAAAAATTCGTTTTGTGTTAGTTATTTGATTCGAGTTGTTGAACAATTAATAGTTTATATTCTTTTCGCGTAGGATTAGGAAAATCTCTGAGTAGTTATATTATGATCGCGTAGAATTAAGAAAATTTTGGAGTGCGTATCAATTAAAAATCGCTTTAAATGTCATTAATGTACATTATTTAAAAAATTTCGTACATTTAAAGACTGGTTTAGGAATGTTTCGTGGAAGGAAAACAGTTTAATTATGTTAGATATTATTAGCAAACCAAATTTTTATTCGTTTTCGGTTTATATTGCAAACAATTTTTTTTTGTTCAGGAACAAACCAAAATATAAACCATCTAAAACAAAACCAAAAGTTCATCATAAGCAAAACAATCTAAAAGGTTTCTTCACTGTGAAAATAATTTCCACCATAAGCAATAGAATATGTTAATATATTCGTGTAGATATGTTTTAGTATGAATAATAATTTACACTAATTGTTTTTGGGTGTTTAATTTAGATATTTTCATTGATTGATTTAGTACTGTAGATATTTCCATCGATTGGTTTAGAAGTCTGGACCATGTGAGTTAAAAAGAAAGCCCAAACAAAATTATAATGGGTATTTAACCCTAAATGCCACGTTTTTTAATGTTAAAACTAAATGATTAAACTACTGTCTTTTGATGGCAGTGGCATGAAGTGGTAATATTCGTGGAAAACTAAGGGGACCATTATTGCTTGGGAATCTTAAATTTGATTTTGGTGACGCAAGTTCACTTGAGAAAATCTTGAAAGGTATACATGGTTTCCTGCATTGAGCTTAATGAGTGGATTAATGTTATTGTTATCTAATTGCAGAGAAGGGGGATAAAATAGCTGGATTCCTTTTCGAGCCTATTCAAAGAGAAGCTGGAGTAAGTTTCTTTTTCTAGCAATAACCATTTTAGAGGATGAATCATGTTGGTTTTGTATTGCTTTGGTTATAAGTTGTTATTCCTCCTGAGGGTTATTTGAATCTGTTAGAGAACTCTGTACAAAGTACAACATTTTGTTGATAGCTGATGGAAATATAAGAAATCATACACAACACTCAAGAAATGCCATTATTTTTGGTGTTTGAAGCCCCACTACCAAAAGTCCCCCCTTGGTATTGATTTTTTTTTTTTCGCTGGCTGGCTAGCTATTGAAAGAGGCAACCAGCTATACCAGAAAATGCCCTTTTAGAAGATTTGCCTGTCAATCTATGTTCTGGGTTGGAGTTGTATAGTCATTAACTAAATTGATTGATATGAAACAAATATTAGTAACACGCAGTGATGTTTCGGTGGTTAATTAAGGATCAAAGTCATATTTGTTTTAGTGGTGAATTAAGGATTAAAGTACATATTCTTATATGCACCAGTATATATATGTCAACCAATCTGAAGAACGTGCTTGTTTACCCCATTGTCAATATTTTTTCACTTTTATGGTGTATGCAGTCATCTAAGTAAATGGTAAAAAAAATCCATGAGCAAAACAATGGACAAATAATAGAACGTACGCTACAAGTGAAGCATGTACAATCTAGGGAACTTCGAGTATATGGTGAAGGTATATACCTCCCTCAATACAGTGCCATATACATATGTACCCAGATATTCTCCATTAATGCAAATAGCAGTTTTTTACATTTGGTGTCTTCTCTCTTACAAATCTGTTAACCCAACTTCTGTGAGATTCTGGCT
This sequence comes from Raphanus sativus, assembly GCF_000801105.2. Taxonomy (NCBI): domain Eukaryota; kingdom Viridiplantae; phylum Streptophyta; class Magnoliopsida; order Brassicales; family Brassicaceae; genus Raphanus; species Raphanus sativus. The sequence goes on from NC_079514.1 coordinate 5,638,532, forward strand.
TCACACTAATCAATTCCAAATAAGAAGACTCAGGAGAGTTTTATTTACCTTTAGAATTTTTTTTGCAAATGTTTGGTATTATATCCTCTAGGCCAGTAGCTGAGATTAATAATAGATCCGTCTCCATCTCACCAGTCATGAAAATACTTGGAGACTCTCCAATCCAGCTCGATAAACATTAGACCTCATTGAAAAACAACCGCACTCAAGCTGTAGAATCAAAGAATCAGGCTTTCATAGAGAGATAGAGGATAGTAAGCATAAAAGCTACACACATGTTGAATATCAGAGAACCATCCCAAAATCAGTAGATGCGAGTTCAAGAGCGATATTGAAAGCTTCAAATCCAAATAGCTGCAAACGGGTCTTGTTTAACGTGACATCTTGAGGGCAATGGCCACGGAAACCCTAGTTATCTACTCCTAAATGGGGAAATCGAAGTAATGAGCAAGACATAATGAAGAAACCCAGAAAAATCTTGAATGCCAATTAAAAATATATTGATGAGCAATAATCAAAGAAACACAAAAAAACGATTTTGGAGCTTTAAGAATTCAAGAAGGGATTGGAATCAAAGCAGAGAACCCCGTGAAGATGATGGAGGAGACATATGCAAAGGAGAAGCATAGATTGAATTAGTTAATTAATTAATTTACTTTAATTGAAATTAAAAATTATTTGTCAGTGGCATAGAATGGTAAATATTTAGGAAAAGTCTGGACAATTTCATTTTTGTACTCCAGTTTTAATAGTTTAGATTAGTTATACGCTATTTTGCATTCTATGGTATATAAATGACGCACCACCTAAACTTCCAATATGATCACCTGGCTAACGCACCATATTTGTACCATCATTTTAACGTTTCTAACCATACCTTTTATATTTTCTAAAGTTTTTTGCCATGATGACACTAAATATTTTGTTATATGCTAAAATTAATAGGGTTATGAAAATATTATATATGCAAATTCAAAGTTATTTAATTTATTTATAAACAATGGGGAAAGGTGTGGTTAGAAGGTTATATATAGGTGGGTGAGCTTTGGTAAGCTTTTGATATATCTTGCAAGAGCTTTTCCATCCTCAATACCTTTATTCTTCGCATCTCTCTTCCCTCTCTCTACTCTCTATTATATATACAATCAAACATATTTATACGCAATAGTATTTAATGGGGAGGCAGCCATGCTGTGACAAGTTAGAGGTGAAGAAAGGACCATGGACAGCGGAGGAAGACAAGAAGCTCATAAACTTCATTCTCACCAACGGCCATTGTTGCTGGCGTGCTTTGCCAAAGCTGGCCGGTCTCCGCCGCTGTGGGAAAAGCTGCCGCCTCCGGTGGACCAACTACCTCCGGCCTGACTTGAAGAGAGGCCTTCTCTCTCACGATGAGGAACAACTTGTCATCGATCTTCATGCTCATCTCGGCAACAAGTAAACCTAAATAACCAATTATATGCTAATTTCACATAATTCTCACGCAATGCTTTGAAGTTTTTACATCTGTGTTAAAATTAAATCTTACGTTTTAACAAAGACTAGAGACCTAACATAAACATTTTTTGAGATAGTGTATAGTAGAGAAAATTTTTGAAGTCAATTTGCGTGTATATTTAAATTATCGAACATGTCTGGTATATTGTGGGTTGTGTGTATTTTGCCAAATAAAAATTTAGACAGTTCCAAATAAGATTTTCAAATTATAGAATCATATAGATGAACTAAGTTTTCGTTTTGCATTTATATTTCTTTGAAATAAACTTCAAGACAAAGTAACGTCTTTCTATTCAAAAGATAGTTAACTACTTAACTTATTTCATCAATTTTCATGTTTTTATCTTCCAAGACTTGGGGACGGACCTCTCCACCAACACTTCCTAAAAAAAAAATACATGTGTGATTTTTGTGATTGATATTTATTTTAAACCATTGGTTGTATTATAGGTGGTCTAAGATAGCTTCAAGGTTACCCGGAAGAACAGATAACGAAACAAAAAACCATTGGAATACTCACATAAAGAAAAAACTTGTTAAGATGGGAATCGATCCTGTGACTCATCAACCTCTCAACCAAGAAACTAATAACACTGATAATCCCAAAAATAGTTCTTCAACTTCAGATGATATCTCAATGGAACCAAAGAGCAGCAGCACCAAAAACGAAGAGACTAATAGCACGACTACAGAAGACGAAAGCAGCAGCACTGCTACTGGTCAAAACAGTTCTATTAACATTGAAAATCAACTACTTAATAACAATAATAATGATGAAGAATTGTTTAGTTACTTATGGTCGGACGACAGTGCTAAAGCTGATGCTTCGAGGAGTTGTTGTGATTATTATGGTCTTGGTGGAACATTATATTATGAAGATAATATTTCCTGCGCCGGAGCAGACTTTCCGATTTGGTCATCGGAAAGAGTCAGCGGCAAGGATTATATGTTTCTGGATTACTGCCAAGACTTTGGTGTTCATGATTTTGGGTTTTGACTCTTCACCATGACATTGAAACTCCAACGGATGAGACACAACTCACAAGGATTATATTTATTAATCATGTTTATATAAATATATGTAAAGTATACGTATTATACACAGTGGCGGACGTAGGTATATAGCAACGGGGTCACGTGCCCCCGATTCATTTTTTGTTTTCTTTAACCAATTATATGAAAATGTTTTCTTGTTAACTCAAATTATATGATAGTGCCCCCAGCTAATTCAATTTCTATGGTTGTGCCCCCAACTATAAGTCATCCTAGATCCGCCACTGATTATACATGTACAAATAGAAACATATAGTAGCGAAAGTAGCGAAGAAATCCGTGTAAAGCAGCAAGGGGGCACCATGGTTTCAAGTATTATAATTAGGGTAGGGTGTACATAGTTTGTCAAATTAAGACAGTAAAAGATAAGTTTAACTATATCTGGTTTGTATCATTAATATATCTAATATTATTCTCAATTTCTCATATTCGCAACCACAAAGTCAAAGCCCAAAAGGTCGTGATGATGTACGTTTTTACTACTAGGGTCCAACTTAAGGTTAGAACAAAACTTTCAAGAGTTTGAGACACTATGTCCTCTACTGCTAATGTTTGTAAATTATATCTTCTCTTTACAGTATAGATTTTAGTATGAGTAGTTTATAACCTTAAAAGAAATATTAGTGTACAAATTAATAAAATTAATAATATTCGTTGCGTGCTCTGTTAAAAAGATTACTCACTCGAAAAGTTAGTTTATAAAAAACCATGCCTCTAAAAGAAACCAATTTTGTTCCTCAGACAGAAACAACGATGTAGATCAACAACTAGCTGGTTTTAGAGCATTAAATATTTAATTAATACAGTAATAAAAATAATTTAATTATGTAGTTAAATTTGACATTATGAAAATATAATTATTTTATAAAAAATCAAGTGTTCTCAAGAGTCTTTCAAATTTTGTATATAAATTTTCATTAAAAATTCTCTCGCGCATTATCCTTTTCTTAAACTTTTTTTATTGATAAGAAACTCTTTGAAATATATATCTTCAATTAAAATTGATGCTCTTTGTTCTCTCTTCACCACCCAATGTATAAAATTATTGTCATTGTAGTAGTGTGTGGACTTGCTTCTTTAGTTGAATTTGTTGATCCGTTTGTTAGACTTGATCCGTTTAAATTTGCTTTGATGTTTTTTACTTTTTTTTTATCATGGAATCAGTTTAGCTAGATAAGATAACTTGTTAACTCAATTTGTAAGACCTAGACGTTTTATTTTTAATAGTATTTATATTCTTAGAAAGAAACACCCTACCAAGTCCCTTCTGAATTAATTTAGACGATCAATACTATTAAAATAAGAACATGACCTATTAGTATAGGTGTGATCTAACTATTTTAATATAATTTTTAAAACATCTTATTAATCATTTAAAAAAATATTATACAAATAAAAACACAAATATAATTAAAACTACAAATATAAAAATTAAATTTTTAAAAATGTAAAACAAAAAATGCACCCGTCCTTTTCAAAATCTAGTTACGAAGTTAAGATTCGCTATCAGGGGTTAAATTCTCTTAACTTAGAGCTGACGCTCCTATTTTGGTTTTGCTTTTTCCTACCATTGGACATATGTAATATATTTCATCTCTTCTATTGATTTTCAAAGACGACATGATTTTAATCAATTAAATTAAGGATGTGGAGGAGTTTCTAAATGTGCATCCACATCACAATCCTTCCTGGGTCGAACCAGTTGTCACACCAAGAAATTGTTTTTGGTAAAAGGACCAATGAGGGATGGATATTTCGTAAAACAGTTGGATTTTTATATCGTTTCGAAGTATGTTGAGTGGCCACATAGTTGTACAAGAAATACCGTCATTCAAATTATGGCTTTTACCAACCACTAGCCTTTAAAATTAAAATGTTTGTAAGTTGTACAAATTTGATGGAAACCAATTTTTCTATTGTTTCACAGTTACAGTTTTCTTCCTAAATGATTCTTATATCTATTCTGTTGATGTCTTTTTTACATTTTTTCCGTTATTCATCAGCGTTAGGCATAGCCTTTTTGACATCAATCAGATTTTTAAGTTTGAAAACAATCCACGGAGTTACGAGTCTAGTTGATCACAAGCTTTGGTCACTAATCATCTAAGTAAAGAATTGGTGATAAAAATCATCAATTGCTATTTAAATACTAAGGGATCAGATTTTTATTTTTAGGGGCTTCACTTTTATATTCTAAGCTAAATGGTTTTTGTTTATTACGCTATAAGAATCTTTGCAAATATGCCACACAGTATCTTCATTGTTTTTTTGGTCAACGTATCTTCATTGTTTATAGATGCTAAATACAAAGTAAAGTAAAATGGGAACGTAGCAACACCTTCAACACTAAGACTTGTATATACATACTTGATATCGACCCACATCTTTTTCAGCAAACTAAACCAAATAGTCCATGTTCTTTTTATACATATCTTTATTAATTTTACTTTTGCATACTCTCTAAAATAGTTATTCATTAAATCAAATACACAAAAACTCATACACTTATTTTAATAGTTGTATGTTATTAATTAATATTATTTTTATTTTTTATAAACCATAAAATAAAATTATCCATCTAGAAAGATCTATTATGCACAAGTTGAAATTAATGTAGTCTCAAGTTCATATACTATTTAAAATTATACGATAATAGTATATTAATTTTGAGTTAATACGAAATAGCAGATACTATAACAATATGGACTAAAAAGTTCAAAACTAATGTTTGATATTTTTGATAAATCATGTATAATTATTTTTTGTTCTTTATATATGTATACTTTATCTTAAACTTAGAATAATACCCTAACATTTTATATGTTTTTCAATAGGTATATTATATATAATTTATGGTTTCACTAATAGTGTCACAAATATTATTTAAGTAGCAGAGATTTCAAAAGTTGATTTTGATTTTTTGGGGCTCTTTTATGATAATATGGAAATAAGTAAAAATAAAATTATGTTATATGTAAAATAATATTATCTCGACATCTTTGTCAACAAAAAATCAAAAATTTAGAATTCTATTTTGGACCTAACCTACTAGCAATGAGTAATATTTCATTTTATAAATTTAGAATCATATTTTGTCAACAAACTTAACCAAAGATTTATCATCCTATTTGGACTCTATGTGTAGTATTTAAATTTATTAATTTAAAAATCTTATTTTAGACCTACCCTATTAACCATGTGTAGTATTTAGTTTTGAACTTATTTAAAACGAAATTTTCATTAAAATAAATTAAAATATTTTTAAAACTGGTTTATTCTCTTTTCTGTTCTTACAAAAGATTTCATGTAAACAATTAAGCTGTCTCATGGAGAGGTGTATTTATAAATTAGGACAAAGATAGACTAATCTACAAAAATAGACTAATCTTTAAATTTATTTTACTGAAATGTTTCTTTTGAATAGGAAAAGAATCACATGTGGCTGGAGGTTAGATCCAAAATATAACTCTACATTAATAAACTAAATTTTGTATATTTTAATTATCATTTTTCTATTGTTTGAACTGTTTAGAATACCAAAAAAATAACGTATTTGGCGGTTGAATTTTTGTGTATCCAGTTAACATAATAGAAAAATTAAAATAAATTATTTCTGAAATTAAATTTAAAACTTTTAATTGAAAGTTTGGAGTTTGTTTGATTTGTTTTATAAGTTTAGCATTTCTTCAACAATTTTCTTGCAAATTAATATAAAAAGTCTTAATTATACTGAAATCTTTATCTCAATAAATATTTATAAATATGTCAAAAGAAAAATTTATTCCCGATGTCTTGTTGTGACCTTTTAATCTTGTTTTGGTTTTAATCTCTAAATTTTCATGTTTTATGTCCAAGTGTATAACAAAAATGTATCCATGTGTAAGGACCTTGTTTCCAGATAATATATTTCTGCCGGCTCTATCCGGTTTTGGTTTATGTTTATTTTATTTTTTAAATCGCATGTTTAATGTAATCATTCTTTAATGTAAAAAAAAAATTGATTCCCAAAAAAGCCAAAAGGTTAATTAATCAACAACAACAAAACTGGAATACGCTAGAGGGAGGGGTCGATTTTATCAATTTGGTCTAACAATCGGTTTTCTCCATTTTGCATGAAATAATCATATAAATTGTATTCTTTGTTCATTCACTAAATATGTAACTTAATCTAGATCCGAACGACATTTTTCTTATTTTTTTATACATCTATTGAACACTGGACTAATGTATTAAGTCCCTTGTTTAACTTTTACTTGGTCATCATTATATAAAACAATCATCAATAAGTTTCGGAGACAGATATAAATCATTTATATCCTGGACTTCGAATTAACTTCACATGTTCTCCATAAAATATCACTTATAAGTTATAACTCGTGTTGGTAAGATGTATTTGATACGTGATGATGCCAAAACAAATCACTTTTGTGTAAGAATAAATAAGACAGCAAGTACATAAATCCAAAACTATATCTGTCCAGCATTGTAGGAACTAGGAAGGTTGCTTGGTCACTCGTCACGCTGGAATATTGGGACGAAAATATACATTGATAGACGCAAACTGAAGGGAAAGTTCCCATCTCTCTGATGATTGACATTTGACTTTATTCTCGGGAAGTAAAAAAAAAGGCTAAAATTATTTAATTTTCAGTAAGTCAACGCCTAGAGAATCTTGAAACTCCACTTCCGTCGCCAATGATTCCAAGCAGCGATCTTCATCTGAACCTGCTCAAAATCCGATACCTTACAAGGTATCGTAATCCGACCCGGTTGGTCAAACCCGTAAACCCGCTCGGCCTGCTCCAGCAACTCTCCGAACAGAGGATGGTTAAAGTAAACCACCGGAACCACCACGCGCCGTGTATCATCGCCTGATTCTCCTACGTGAACCACTAAATGACCTTTGGGAACAGCCAGCGAGTTCGGGTCGTTACCCAACCGGGGTTGAACCGTTTTCTTTCCTCCCCAAAGTCTACTTGCTCCACGACGTAGACACTTTGCTAAAGAGCAGATTCTTGAAACCGGCTTGAGAATTCCGGTTAGGCATTGGCGTTTCTCGGTTTGGATTCTTCTACTTCGGATGATCCATTTATAGATCTTGACGAATCTGTGACCGATCTTGAAACCTTGGAGCCTCTTCATGGTTGAGAAAACTGAGAACCACAAAACAAAATAAAAAATTATTACTAGAACTGCGGTTTCAGAAATGGGTTGGGAGTGTAAAAGATGGTTAGATCGAAAATTGAAACTTTGGTTTGCTATTTGTCTCTCTCACTCTCTGTATTGTGTTACAGTTCAAGATGAAGAAGAAGACTGAGAATATGGTTTTGGGAATAGAGCAAAGAAACCTCTTTATATAGCCTATGGGGTGTGACGGTTGAATTGTAAATTGTGCGTGCATGTGTACACATGTCACATATTAATTTGTGTATAGTTTTCCATATTTAACATGTCACTAATACCAAATTATGTTGATAATACTTTGATTTTTTCTAGTAAAATTATAGTATATTTTAGGTCATTGTCATTTTTTAAAGCTTCATTGTAGTGAATGTCATCTAAGGAACATTACATTTAAGAACAAACTCTTTCAAGAATATTTGTCAAATGGTTGGATAAAACATTACATGCTATCATACTGTGAAAAAAAAAAAAATCATTACAAATGGAGAGGTTCTGAACCGATATTCCTATAAACCGGTGGCTAGTACTCAAGTAGCATAACAAATTACCGGTTAAGCTTATGTTTTTGGCGACCAAACCTTTTTGTATGGTGGTGTGTCTATCACTATTGAAAAGTCATCATACCGTTAACGTATTGAAAGTCAGTCTAAGGTAATGTACAAAGGCTTTTCAAAGTCAAATCTAAATTATTGAACGGTTATATGCAATTTAGGCGCTGACCAAGAAGTTTCGTTGTTGTATATTTTGCCGCAATTTCGTTGTATGATAAACTCTAGAATGTTGATACAAACATCAGCATGGTGTCTGTGATGCAATCATCAGCATGGTGACATCAGAGAGGTCAAGTTTTTCGTGGTCTTTCTCCCATTTGAAATATCAAAGTATATTTTTGAATTTGAAAGTAAATAACCTGTTTTATAGGTTCACTTGTTCTATAACACCATGATACAACACTGGTTGTCAAACTCTATGCTTACGCAAGTGAGTGAAAACTATGCTGTTGTAAATTGCATCTAGAGGACCCGTTTGAGTTTATTGTTATTATATTTATTTCTTTAATCATCTAAATCTTCAGTATGTCGTTTAGTGTACGTGCACATATGGGTGTGTCTATCAGTATCGTACGTGGGCTAATTAAGTCTTTGTCCAATTTAAAAAATATGGGTTTTGATAAGAGAACTAGATCTATCTATGTAAAAATAATAATAAATTCAGTCAAAAAAAAATAACATAAACGGCCATATTCAAAGATATGTCTCAGAATGAAGATCAAACAAAAACCTTTTAGAGATGTTTAACTACGTCATGTCAAATTTATATTCTAAAATAACAAAAAAAAAGCAGAGGATGAAGAAGGAAAAAGCCAAGCATGTGTAGTGTAGGAGAGACATTGAGTGGGGATTTGGTCGGCAGTCGGCACGGCCCGTGCAATCTGCGTATCATGCTTCAGTTCACAGAAAGTGCTCCCTTTGTTTTTCTCTCCAGTATCATAATATCAGAATCGACACTGTAACTATTGAAAGACAAAAATCCGAACAGCGAAATAGCAAGAAGGCAAGTAAAACGTCAGATATGTTTTGGGGACAAGAAGATAATGTATATTATCAAATGTAAATAAAAGTGAATATGCGTTTTCTAAATTTGTTAACTTGTTGTTAATCCACCAATCACGGATCTCAATGTTTTGCTGCTATACCTATAATCATGTTTCTTATCCTTTTGACATTTTCTGACTTGAATTATATAATCACTAGAATCCAACACCAAACTAGTTATATTTATACATCATTCATCAATTACTATGGTATGATCATATTCCTAATAGTTAAATAGTTTCGTGGAACTATCCATTTACTTGATTTCAGGAGATGAACAAATGATTATATTTCTTTACCAATTAAAGGACAACTAGATCTTGACCCTTTGTGCCGGTGTTATTTCTAATTTTTATATTTGTCTTTGACCTTTTGTGCCGGTGTTATTTCTAATTTTTATATTTCACAAATATGGTTGTTCATATGTTTTAATTATTTGTAAATTTTATTTGTTTATGACATGTATTATTGATATTCAAACAACTAAAGTGATATGTTTAAATAATTTATTTGTTATTTGGTATTTCTTTATAAAATGCATTCTATTTCTATTAATTATTTAATTTCGATAATTTCGGGATTGATTTCAACACTAAAGGAATGTATTCAATTGAGAGTTTTTAAGTGATTTGTGTTAAAATGACAATCCACTGTTATTCAAACATAAATTCATTTAAAATTCACTTGGAAAATTTTTAAGTGTGGAGTTTTAAAGTTTGCAAATGATTAATAGTGTTTGGATGAAGTTTCATAGATAAAAATAATAAAACTTAAATTTTATGGTTTTAGGTAATATTCTAAAGTGATTTAACAAAATTGCCTTATAAAACAAACTAAAACATATAAAATAAATAAGCTCATGATCTTCTATGTTTTCTTGGCGTAAAGACAACTAATTTTTTTCTTAACTTACTCTTCGGATTTCACAATATTTTTTACGAATTGATAATAATTTTATAGCCTTGTCAATATATGATGCACTAAATTTAAAAGTAAGGAATATACGATGCACGAAATTGCTAACTAACTGGCAAGATTTTATGGATTGCTAACTAAATGCTAACAAAAAAATATGATTAGCATCACAGAATTCATAGAAGTACTACCGAATTTTGAAAGTAGGCAAATATTGTTTGAGGTAAACAATGAATAAATTCATCTTGTAAAACTTTTAATAGTGGGTTTGCTCATCTTCATCTTCTCCCACTACATATTGTAACCATTATTTACAGAGAGATCATTGGTATTAACTTGTGCAAGCTAACAATAAAAACAAAACGAATTAGATATGACACGAGCTAATTCTTGAAAATGGCCATTTCTAAGGATTTATATAAATGCAACTAAGATATGAAGAACAATGACTACACGTCTAAGGATTTTTTAAAGAATTTTCTAAAACTTGAAACAATGGCTATTTTCTACGGATTTATATATTTGCAGTTAAGGATATGTTTATGTTCTTTATAGTGGATGTTCTAACATACAACTAAAGATATTGAAGAACAAAAATTGTTTATGTTCTTTATAGTAGATGGTCTAACGTTAATGAATAAAAGACACATAAAATCAAATAGTATGTATGTGTTGACAATATAAGAAACAATATATATAATGAGCTGATAATACAAATGTTTCATTGTGTTCCTCTAATATAATATTACATGATTCATCTAGTGAAGGGTCAGTTTTAAAAAAACTCACACATAAAAAAAAAGTTGTGACTTCTATTTTAATAGAATAGATGAGAGTGAAACAGTAAATGATTTCTAACATATATGAGATGATTTTAAACAGTACATAACCCACATGTTTAGGGTTTTTCTTTCTTAAAAATGTGTAAACAGTATTTTACAATATGGAAAACTAAAACTAGACTCAAGTCTCAACACAAGAAAACACTTAATTGCTGGATAGTTGGTATGATACTGGTTTGTTTTGTATTATACAATGTGTTATCTAGAGTACCAGCTATATCTGTCATCTCATATGTTCTTTTTTTTTGTCGGAAATTGGTGTAGTATGAATTACTTAGTTTTCGTGTAAATGTGTCTATCACTTAGTTTAGTTCCTATCTTGTAGGGATTGCAATACTACTAGTCTACTACACGTTCATCTGTCTATATATTCTCTAAAATAATTTTGAAATCAACAAACTAAAAATGTGTTATAATTATTTTCGAGGTTGTACGACTTAAAATAATAATAATAATTTTCCTTCTGTTTCAAAATAATACATATTTTAAGATTTTCACACTTATTAATAAAATATATTAATATTTATTTATTAATGCATAAACTTTTGTAGTTTTATATTTTCTATATTACCAAACCAACAAAATTTCAAGAAATATAACTAATGTTTTTAAAATTCGTATTTTTTTATTTTTCAATATTAGTTAACAAAAAATGAATTGAAAATATAAAATATACATATTTTTGAAATAACTTGTTTTCATAGAGCATGAATCTTTTTGAAATGGAGGGAGTACATTACTAGAACCAGATATCAAAGAACAAGGAAAACACACACAACCAAACCAACTATCGATGCAGCAATCTTGTTCTTTGCTCCTCCGTTGGCGTCTCCGCCTTTGCCACACATAACCAAAGTTGATTAATTACCATTAAATAACATTAACAGTTGACAAAAAAAACACCACAATTCTTGTTCCAAATTGCACTAAGAATCTTCAAAACATAGGCGTTTCTAAATAAATTTTTGTATGTTCTTTGGTGACAAAATTCCAAAACGTCCTAACTCAAAAACGCCTTAACTCAATTTTGGAATTTTGGAATGTTTCCCAAATAAATATTGCCTTGTAAACTTCAAACATCAATTTTGTCATAATAAGATGAAAAATATAAAATTCTTGTAGAGAAATTTACGGTGAGAGACACATTTCAAATTTTCAATTACACTAAAAGGCACATTGATAATTTAGAGCACTTTCTTGTGTTGAATTGTCTAATAAACCCTTTAACTAACGAGGAAGTGAAATTGGTTACATTCACTAACCAGAGAGAACCGTCTAGTAATCAAATCGTCTAGTAATCAAATGAGAATTCAATCCATTTTTTGAAATCAACCAATCTGACTTTTTTAGTTTTTTTTTTAATGAAAAAACTATAGATTCCCAAATCTGAAACTGTTTTTTTTGTTCTCGATGAACTTTAATCTCATTCTCTCATCATCTCTATCTATTTTGCTTTCGATCCAGAAATTGGAAACATGAAATTTCTTAGATTATCGTTCTCCTGACTCTTCTCTTACTATCAACCTCTTTAAATCTCTAAATTGAGTTACCCATCTCAATCTTCATGAACCCTTATAACCCTCTCCTCCTCTTCTTTACCCAGAAATTGGAAACATGAAACTTCATAAATCCTCGTTCTCGTGACTTTTCTCTTACTATCAGCCTCTCTAAATCTCCAAAACGAACCCCAACCCTCTCCTCTTCCTCCTACTTGCTAAATCCAAGTCTTTTCGATTCCTCTCTTGTGGAGTACCATCTGTCGTCTTCTGATTCTTCTCTTACACTCCGGTTTTGCATTCCGCGAGATAATCTCCGACATGGAAGGTACGTTCTCGGACCCGTCTCCTGCAGCCACACTTCTCGTCGCCTAATCACACATCTTGCAACCACTCCACTTCTGACCACACATTACCCGTCCACCAAACTCTGACGATGTAAACTGCTGAATAGAAAATGTCTGACCACAACTTACTCGACCACAACTCATCTGTTCTGAGAGACATGCGCCTCCAAACCCTTCTGCTTCTCAGATCAACCAGGTGACCATCTCTTATACACCACAACATCACTAATGTCAACAATAATAACTTGTGCTTATGTGGTTACATTAACACGCATGAATGTCCAGAGGAAGACGTCTATGGCAATTCTCAATTCCTTGTAGTCAGCCAATACAACCTCCAGTAACATGCCCCTTTCAGTAGTGATCATAAGACAACGTCTGCAGCACCAACCCTTGTTTCTTCACCACCACACAACCTGCCTGACACATACTCGTCACCTGACCACACATCATGCAACCACTCTCCTCTTGACCACACATCACCCATCCACCCAACATCTGACCATTATTCGCCATCTAATCACACATCTTGCAACCATTCCATGACCACATATACTCGTCCACCAAAACTTTGACCACAAAGCTGCTGAACAGCAAACACTTGACCATGACTTACCCAACCACAACTCGCCAGCTCACATAAGCCTTAGCAACCCGTCTCCTGCAGCCACATATATACACCTGAATCTCATGCACCCACCCTTATTTTCCAAACCGAAAGCCTTACACAACACCCCCAATTGTTGTATGTATGTTTATTATACCCTAGAAGGCATGCGTCTTCCAAACCGTTGGATATGTTCTTTTCAAAATGATATGATATCCACTATCTATTCTTATAAATTCATATATCTATTTTTCTATTTTATTACTTTATTATTTATTGCAACTACAATACAACCAGTTCACTTACGGTTTACTTTTTTAAAACCAACATTCTTCTTCTCAACAAACAGAAAGGTTATTTTCGTCTATATAAAGACAGCTGGCAGTACAAAGTGTGTCAAAATTGATATGTGTCTTTTAGTGCAAAATAAACTTACATTGTGTCCTTTTATGTAAGTCTCTCATTCTTGTAACCACAACAAAATAAAATGGAAAGTTAAAGTAAGTACCATTACATGCAAATTTGTCGAGAACGCCACAAGCGTTGTTGACTTGGTCGTAAAGAGGTCGAGTTAAGTTTCCGTTAGAAGGATTTGCAAAGAACTTTTCGCAGAGACAAGTCACTTCCGTCTTGCTCGCCGTTTTGAGATCCTTGCAGCATTCTTCTGATGGCACTAAACTCATCGTTGCATAGCAATGTTTGACGATTTCAGGAATCGCTAACGAGCAAACTGGATCCACCTTTTCTACCGTTTTTTGTTTTTTCGCTTCTATCCAGTGAGAAGAGCTCATAACAGCTACAAAGAGAACAGCTATTGCAACCGCAGCCGCTGATGGAACTTTAATAGTGTAAGCCATGACGGTTGTCTAACGGCGGGATAAAACAAGGTTTAATTTGTTTTCTTGAGTGACTAGTATTATGATTATCTAGCTTTCCTTTTTCGTATGTATTGTGACCCCTCAAAAGTATATTATCATATATAGTCTTAAATGTACATTACTGAATACTTATATTACTAATAGTTTGTTATATATATCATGTAGTTATATTATTTTTCTACACAACCAAGTCTCAACGACTTTCTATATCCTTTCCTGGCATTTGATTTGTTCATATGTTTTGAGAATCTTATATTTATAAACTAGGTAGTAACCCGCGGTACACCGCGGGGTAAAATAATTGGTTAGATTTATGAGTGTTCAATCTGGATATCGGTTCGGTTTAGATTTGATTTTTTGGTTTTTCGGTTGGTAAAATATAACTACCATTCTAAATTCATATTTACTTTGGTTCGGTTCGGTTTATATACCGTCGGGTGCCGGTTTATTTGGTTTTATACCAAAATCCCTTATTAATTAATTTGGGATTCTATTATATGAATTTTAGAGTCATGTTGTCAAAACAATCATTTATTAAAAAATATTATATGTTCAAATGAAAGAACAAAAAAATTAAAACGCTTCTACTATCAAATAAAATAATCAAATCTAGAATTAAAATTAAAACTCGAAATTTAAGAGAAAAAAAACAAAACAAAACAGAAGCATGAAAAATATGTTTTTTTCTATTCTTCCATATTTAGTGTTCATCAAAGTCAGTGTTTTAAAAGAGAAACAATTTTACCATATTAAATAGCCCTAGTTAGATTATTTGTCTGTAGTGTACTAAGGAGTTTGTGTAAGGTTGTGCAACCGGTTTCGTCAGTTTCATTAAGTTTTCGATTAATAAAGTTAGGTCCCATATTAAAACTAAGTCTATTTTTAAAAAATTGGTTTGTACCTATAAAAATAAATCCTTATTAGATTATGTTGGAGATATTATGTAACTATATTATATAATACAGTAACAAAATCAGATAACAATTTCGTAAAACTGATCAAAAAAAAAACTTCGTAGAACTTTGGGATTATAATACCTTAGTAGATACCAATTCTTTTTTTAGCACGCATTAATCTTATCACTTAGCAATAGATAATAAAACCGTATGACTAACGTTTTTTAAACACCAACGATCATATATAAGATATTAGATCATGTTCATAATATAAGAGCATCCTCATTGGTTGGGTCTCTAAATTTGAGCTTTGCACCTTATTATATTAATACTTTTACATAATTTTCTTTTACGATTAATTTTATCATGTTATCAGTGCGCTTGCTCTAAAGAAACTTACACGGTAATCGACTAACACCTATTCAATAGTCTCACCACCTTGTGTAGGGTATTGCTTCCATAGGCGAATGATCTTCACCTAAATTCTTCACATAGATTTGAAAGATTTCAGTTCGGAAACTTGGTTAAAATTTGCTGCAATCGATTTCTGTGATAGATATGTTCGGGTGTAATGTTTTGTGATGTAGACTATGAGAGGCGCATGTTATATATATAGAGTTCTTAAAACATTAGGTTAGAAAATTGTACATTTGTTAATTAGGAAAGACAATATTAGTTACATATCTAAAATAAGTAAAATATGATATGAAAAACAAATCTACATTGAATTTGGATATATTATATATTTATTACATATTGACAGACTTGTCAATCAAGCATTAACATTAAGAGAGTACTATATGTAGATGTGAATTCAGAAACATTCCCGATCTTATATGACATTTCCATATATGGCTGTATAGCTTTAAACATGTTTTGCCTCTGCATACATTGCTACAAAAGCAATGTTACTTTAGAAGTCTGGAAGTTCAGTAATGGGTAATTAAGATTAAAATGGTGGGTTTTTACATACACTCTAAAAGTATATTTAATAGCTATATAACTATATAACTTAAAATTACTCGTAACGTATATTAGGTGATATGTATATATGACTAATGATGTATAGTCTTATATGTACGTTAATATCTTCCATGTATTTTACGTGATACAAAACATGAAATCGTAGCACACAAACTGTACTTCCATTGAAACCTTTTAAGCAAATGTCATACTCTGTAAATACACCACTATCACAAATATAAAGAACTTCTCCGTTCAAATGTGTGTGTGAGAGTTTCCGTAAAGAATACTTGTTGTTATACTCGAATCTCTCAAATGGTATTTGATGTAAAGGCTCAGTTGGATTCTGGAGTTAGGAGATCTTTCCAGGAGCTAAGAGATCTTTCTAGCTAAGTAACCATTTGATGTTTCAATCCATGGGATGGAGCTGAGAGAGAAGAAGATTTGAAGGCTGTCGTAAGGCTTGTGCAAGGATTCAAAATCATTATCTTGGATGATTTCCTCTAAAGTGTTCGGCTTCCATAGCTTCAGTGTCGTAGACAACATCCATATCTTACTAAGTAATCATTAGCCCATTATTTACATTAAGGTGGCTTTACCCTCTCATGAGCTAGCTTTCCATACCATACGGCTTTAGCCAAGACTCTCCGCGTGACTGAAACTTTAAAGCTAACCACTGTGTCTCATTGTTTCAGGTTCATCATTGCGAGCGATCAAGGGGGCAAGAGTGGCCTGATTGGTTGCCTCACCTCAAAGATAGTGTAGTTGGACTCATTGATAAAACTCTAAGAGACAGCCATGAACATAGCTTAAGAGAATGAGATAAAGCGAAGATGGCCACATTATGTTGCTTATATTGCTTGTTCGGGAAGACTACGTACTACCCTAACCACATATACTTTACAGTTAACACCAATCGTCAAAATATATACTACCTCTTCGGGCAGAAACAGAACCGAGCACGACTCATTAATCTCGGTGAAGATTTTCAACGTCCTCTTTCCGCAATGAAAAGAAGTTCTCAAGAACGTGAAGTTAGTTTGGTACGATCTTTATCTCCTTGCTGAGATGGGGATTCAAACTATATGTTGTTATTGTGGTTGTTTCTTTGCGTTTAACGTAAAAGCTGTGAAAAAGAGAAACTGTTCGAGCATGAAAAAATCGTTAAATTTCTTGTCATTAAAGCAAATAAGGAAAGAAAGCAAAGCATTCAATGATCCGTTTCTTTTAAAATCGCTCACAGAGTGACACGTGGAATGAAATTTTCTCATGTATTTTCACGAAAATCGTTTAAAGAAAGTCTTAAAAATGCTTCTTCTTTAATATATAGGGGATAAACACAACATTCATCAAATAAATCAGAATGGCTTGCATAGAGAAAAATTCTGACCATTTAATAATTCCAGGTGGGCGTTGTCTTCCAGACGTGAGAATCACTTACAAGTTACAACCATGATATCTTATGATATCTTATGATGAGCCGGTTATCATGATATCTTATGATGAGCCGGTTATCATCCCTTCAAGGGTGTAAATGTTGCGATTAGAACAGATTATATATGGTTTTCATTTTACAAAGCCATGGAGTGTTACTTGTTCAACTAGGCCTATCCAGCATCTAGGGGTGGACAAAAAATCCGAACCCGGAGCATAATATAATCCAAAAATAGTACCGGATCCGAACCAAAATTAGTTAAATATCCGAACGAATTCAAAATTTTGATATCTAAAAACCTAAACCTAACCCGTTCCAAATTGAAATATTTCGGGTACCCGAATAGATCCGAATCAGATTTATATATTTGAATATATTAGATATTTTTAGATGTAATATCCAAAAAAATTATTGAGATATTTTAAAATTGTCTAAAATATTTAAAAATATATAAAAATATTCAAAATAAATATCTAAAATAATTAAACAATATTCAAAATACCAAAAGACTGGAAATATATATTGATTCTCCATCCATATATTCAAACCATATAATATAAGATATTTAATATCATAATTACATAACCTATAATAAATATCACAACATTTCAAACTCAAAACAAACATTCGGGTGCGCGAATAAAAGTCTAGTTATTTTTATTTTTAGATTCTGAAAAATTTAAATTATATATGAATTTTAAAATTGTAAAAATAAGTTAAACGGTTTATCCAAACCTAAACAAAATCTGTAAAAATCCGAACCGAACCCGAACCAAAATTTCTAAATACTCAAATAGAGCTAAACTCTTTAATCCCGAAAACCTGAGATCCGAATCCGAATAGATGCTCAAACACCCACCTACCGGCATCTCCAAATGACAAAATTAAAACTCTCTAAGTTCAGTTTCTTCTTATCCCAACTTCTGATTGATACTCGAAAGAGTGCGAACTGTGGAGCCTATTTTAAATAAATAATTTATGTTAGTTTTGGTTCATATTAGGTTTTATAGACAATACCACTAGTTTGAAACAATTTCTAAATTTCAATCGATTTGTGTACTTGTGCTGTTGTTTGGATATTTTGGGTTTGATTTCTAGATTGATTGAGGTCTTCCTTCCGTTTCAGTATGTTAAACCAGATTTTGCATTTAACTGCGGCTGACGATCAATGGGCCCCATAAATGGCTTTAGCTGAGAAACATTTACCAAGCCCGTGAACGTAGAACTCTGATAGAATTCCTTCTAACTGTTTGTATCCAATTAATTATTAACTTTTTTAGGCCCACCAGCGTAAGAGAATTTTAAAAACATTAGAAACTGAATAATGATCAAGTGTTAAACATCATAGCTTGAACTTGGAAGTTGATTTGAATTAATCATCTTATAAACGTGTCGTACAAATAAAACTTACTAAAGTTAGGTCTATTTTTTGTATATTTTAAGAACTCGTTGAAACAGTTTGTTAGAGCATCTTTAACCCAACACTCCACTAGGGATGCTTATTTTTTTAATTTTTTTTTTTAAAATTTTTTTATCTAACTTGAAAAAAAAAATAGAAAAGAACCAGTCGTGGGCCGCCAAGTGTCGGTGGGGCCCGCGAACAGGTGAAGCCACACAAAAACCAGACGCTTAATTAAGCAGCGAGATGCATAGGTTTAAGCGTTTTGGTGGGCCACCAAGGGCTAAGCACCCCTTTTTCTCTTGCGTTAATGCTGTCCTTATGAACTAATTTGACGTTTACACGGTTTCAAACGCTAAAAATTAGGGCAGCTCACAATCTTCAACAACGATGTATATTTTAATAGAGTATTTGCAGTGTATATACAAGAATAATAGCTAATTTGCAACATAAGTGAGCCTAGGCTTTTAGTACTGTACATATTTTATTAATACCTTAATACCCCCATGACATAAATAATCTCTTACCCAATTTTTGAAACCCAAAGAATCACCATACCATATATGTATATATATCGATTCTCTTTCTCTTTCTTTTTCTAGGTTTAGATTTGGGATTTAGATTTGAATTTAAAATTTAGAGTTTAAAATTAGATTTAAATTTAAAGTTTACTTAAATTAAAGTTTAGAATTTATGATTTTGGTTTGGGTTTAGGGTTTAGAATTTATGATTTGGGTTTAGGGTTTATATTTGGGTTTGAATTTAGGGTTTAGGGTTTAGAATTTATGGTTTGGGTTTAGGGTTTAGGGTTTAGAATTTATGATTTGGGTTTAGAGTTTAGGAGTTTGTAATTTTTATTTTTATTAGATTCTTCAAGATGTGGAGAGGCTTATGATGGTGGAACAAATATTTTCAGAGTTACGACGGTGGAACAAATATTTTCAGTTTTGTGGATGAAAAAAAATAAAGGAGTCATGATTATGTTAGAAAGAAAGAGAATGCAAAAATACGATTTTAGATAATTATGGAGTATTATGTGGGTTTCTTTATCCCCTATATATTATTTGAGAAATATTTTGGAAATTAGAACCTTAGTTTTGTATTAATTAAAAAAAGCCCCTATCCTACGTGTCATTCAATTAGAATGTTAATTAATCCTATGTGGCATCATTACATTGAAATTGAAAAAACAAAGAGGTCCAATCGATTTTTGTTTCTCCCTAGAATCAATCAATACAAAACTATATGATATAATATATATAATGTCGATGAGAGTAACAATTACATAAATGAGAGTTAACTTAACGGAGAAAAATATTTACTTTCCTTAAATAAAAGCTACGGAATTACCTAATATGATTAACATATATATGACAATTAGTGGTTATGAATAATAAATATTTGATAACATTTTTTGTATTTTAGTTTTTTGTTTGATTTTATATTATTAAAAGATATTAAACAATCACATTAACCATATAATAAAAAAAATTAGATTTTTTCTTATATGTTATATTTTGAATTTTTTAAAATGACTATAAATTAATATTAAATATAATACCGGATTTTAAATTTTATATCCGACTGTACACAAAATTTAGGTATATACTTTGAAATAAATTACAGTGTCTTAAACCCTTTTTACATTTTTTTACAGTATCTTATATATATATATATATATAATTCGTATGAAATAAATGCATTTTATATGTAAATACATATACGTATGTAGGGCTAAAAAAAAATCTTAATAAAAAAAAACAAACCGAACCCAACCAAAGATAATATTAATTCTGAACCGGAATTGATTAAATATCCAAACAAGTTATAAATTTTGGTATTTAGAAAACCGAAACCGATATGAACTGAAATATTTTGGGTAACCGAAATATCTGAAATATGTTTATATACCTAAATATATTAATTATTTTATATTTAATGTATACTAAAACATCCAAAATAGATAAGATACTTTTAAGTTGTCCAACATACTTAAAAATATATACAAATGGTCAAAAATAAATGTGCGCTAAAAAGTATACTCAAAACACCAAAAATACTTACAATATCTATTTATTCTCTATCCAAATATTCAAACCGAACCAATATATATACTAAGTTTAGGTATTATGACATATGTTATTCAAGTTTATATGTAATTTTATTTTGTTTATAGATTTTTAGAAATTTAATGTATTAAATGAATTTTAATTTTTTTAAAATAATTTAAATTATGATAAGATCCGCGCCTTGCGCAGGATGAAGTTGTTATTTTTATTATGTTTTGAAGAATGAAACAATAGTTCGATTTTATTTGGATTAGGGGTGTTCAATTCGAATATCGGGTTGGTTTCGGTTTGGTTTGGTTTTTTCGGTATGTCGGTTTGTAAAGTATAACTAATATTCTAAATTCATATTTACTTCTTTTCGATTTGGTTTATATACCGTCGTTTGCATTTTATTCGGTTTTGATACCAAAAAAAAAAATTATTTAATTTGAGATCATATTATATATTATACGAATTTTGGAGTCATGGTGTCAAAAAGTCATTTATTAAAAAAATATTATATATTTAAATAAAATAATAAAAAACAAAAAATGCTTCTATCATCTAATAAAATTATCAAATCTAAAATTAATATCAAAGCTCTAAATTTAAAAAATAAAAATAAAGAACAGAAGCATGAAAGAAAGTTTTTATTATTCTTCCATATTAGTGTTCATCAAATTAATATGTCTTCAATTGAACACAACTTTGTTTGTTTAAAGATAAAAAAAGTTGTAAAGAATTTTACTGATTGTTATCCATCAAATTTATAATCTTTACTTCAACTTATAGTTACTGTTAAAATAAAGCAAAAAGATAAAAAAAAATAAGAAAATAAGAAGCCTCAGTTGTAGTAAATTGTTACTTAATTATAGTTCAAGTGATTCAAGTGATTTAATATATAGGGGATATGTTGGCTGAACATTTGTAATTGTAATTGTGGACCGAAATCTATTTTTGAATTTATGATGAGTTTGATCGATTTGGGCTTAAATTTTTTACACACTATTTATATCTATAAAAACTGTAATGTTTTCAATGGGCCGATTTTATTCCAAAAACAGGTTCTACAATTTTTTTTTAACTTTCACATCATTGAGAACCATTTTAATGATTTTAGAATCAACACCTTATTATTTCCAAAATCGAATTACTTTAACTTTAGTCTTTCACATAGTTTTGAAAGGTTTCAACAGGACGACTAAATTGATGCAACCAATTTTGTTGCTTTAAATATATATATATATATATATTATTTAATTCAAATATTTATTAAATAAAAATTCATATTAATACAATTTTATGATCATTTGTATCTTATTATAACAAAACTAATTAGGCTATTGATCACAAAATTTTTAAGTGGGATCTTCAAATTTCTAATAATTTATAGACGTTTTCAAAAATTTAAAATATAACATATAAGAAAAATCTAAATGTTTTTATTATATAGTTAATGTGATTGTTTAATATCTTTGATAATATAAAATAAATAAAAAGGAACTAAGATACAAAAATTGCTATCAAATATTTATTATTCATAATCATTAATTTTCATATATACCCTAATCATATTAGGTAAATTCGTAGCTTTTATTTAAGGAAATTTATTTAATTTGAATATTTATTTAATAAAAGTTCATATTAATACAATTTATGATCATTTGTATCTTATTATAACAAAACAAATTAAGCTATTGATCACAAAATTTTCAAAGTGGGATCTTCAAATTTCTAATAATTTATAGACGTTTTCAAAATTTTAAAATATAACATATAAGAAAAAATCTAAATGTTTTTATTATATAGTTAATGTGATTGTTTAATATCTTTAATAATATAAAATGAATAAAAAAGGAACTAAGATAAAAAAATTTATCAAATATTTATTATTCATAATAATTAATTTTCATATATACGTTAATCATATTAAGTAATTTCGTAACTTTTATTTAAGGAAAGTGCGAGATTGTTTTTTGTACATTATTTCATCAATTCAATAGTTAGTTTAATAAAAAGTGTAATATAAGTTAAGATGGACCAACATATTTTTCTAAGGATAGTATATTTTATATAGTTATTTATTAAATGAGACTTCATAATCATTTGGTTCTATGATCAGCGCTTATATAATAAGTTTATAATTTATAAATGTTCTTGAAAATTCATTGAAAGTATTTTTATTATATATATATTTGTTTTATTATTAAATGATATTTTTTATTCATATGATTTTAAAATCATGTGTATCTTTTTATAACAAAAATGTTAAACCATTGTTCATTATAACATAATAATTTTAATATTTTTAATCATTTAATGTCATTTTTTCAATTCAATATATAACATATACGAAAAATCCAAATTTAAATTTTGTATCTAATTTGATTGTTTAATTTATTTTAATAATATAAATTAAACAAAAATGATTGAAGATATATAATTTGTTATCAAATCTTTATTATTAAAATCATTAATTGTCTTCATTTATGGTAATTCTTTAGATTTTATTTAAAGAAAGAAAATAAATAAATCAAATTAGACCATTCACTTTTTCAATTTCAATGTAATCATGACACGTATGATTAAATAACATCTTAATTGAGTGACATATAGGATAGGGGTTTATTTTAATTACTAACAATTTGAGGATCTAATTTTCGAAATGTTCCTCCTTCAATACATAGGGGATGGATTATCCGAACACATATCGAATCTTCAAAGATCCAAACCAAATCTGAATCGAAATTTATAAATACTGAATACAGATGAAATTTTTGATCCCAAAAACTTGAAAACCGAATATATCTGAATCAAATTCGAATGAAACCCGAACAACCATTCCTATATGTATGTAACATATAACTTTATAAAATACTTCACTCCGCGCAAGGCGCGGATCGTCACCTAGTAATTCAAGTATTAAGTGATCAAAAAAATAATTATGGAGTAAGTAGAAGGACACCATAGTAATTGACACAGACAAACCCTACAAAGCCCACTGCATGACCTACTCCTTTCCATCGCTGCAAATTTCCAAACTATTTTAGTATATGTAGCTAATTGACTCATTTTAATAAACATAAGATTTGACAACAACGTCGGGTAAGTAACCTCCCTAAAATAAACGAGGGGCTTATTTAATTGGGTGTTGTATATTATATATAGAGCGATTAAGAGATTTCAGCCGTTTTGAAATAATCAAATGCTAATGCATTTAATAATAACTAGTTTTTGACCCGCGCGCCCGCGCGGGTGTATATTTTTTAATTAATATATGTTAAACATAAAATTTAAACTTTCATATTTTTTTAATTTTTATATGTATTTTATTTTGTTTGTTCAGTGTGTTATTATAAAATATAATGTTAGAAAGATTTTAATTTTTTTAGTATGAAATATTATTGTGTTATTTTATTCAAATATATTAAAACTTGGTTATGTAAAGTATAATTTAAACATTTAATTATAGGATTTTTAAATAATATAACATAATGAAAATGTACCAAAACTTAAAAAAATAGAGATTTGTAAATTTTTAAGAAGCCCAACATTTTAAATTGGGCCATTTTGTTACTGTTTTGAACAATTATCAAAAATTTTAGCCCACACAATTTTTTTTCCGGGAAAACAACAGACATATTGAACAAAAAACATTTACATCGAGATTAACCACTTTTTTTTATGTCGGTCTCTCTCTCTTCTCTCTCGATCTGTCTCTCTTGTCTCTCGATCTTTCTGTCGAAGATTTTAACCGAAGAACAAAAATCGTTTGAAGAATCAATATTTATGAAAGCATTCACTTATCGATCAACCGGGTCAATCTTTGTACTTTATCTAAGGTAATTTACCTCTTTTTTTTAAATCAGATGAAACGATTTTATTTTTAACATTAGCCCTAACCATCAGTTTAATCGCTTCTTCTTATCTCGACAGATCAGTTATCTCCATGAGTAGATCGACTTCAGGTTTCGTCTTAGGAATTAGAAAAGTCTAAAACACACGAGTTTGAAAGAAGGGTTCAGCCTAGATGAAGACAGCAAAATCAACCTTGGTGCATGGTGGGTCTTTGATTGTGTCAGAGAAAGAGAGTATGGAAGATGTCGGTGGATATGCAGATGGAGCTAGAAATATCTTGTTTTCGAAAAGGTTGAGCTTCTGGTTCAGGTAAAGACCTCAACTTTGTTTGGTCTCTGTTCTGGAAATTGTATCTTAGACTCTTTATTCTATATTAGTTGTTCATCATATACAATAAAGGTTGAGCTTCGTACTTTATGTTATTTTTAAGGTTGAAACTTGATGTTAGCTTGGTCACTTCCATGCGTTAATCACCACCACGGCCTTCAACACCGCCATCTCCCATCCGTCAGCCATCTCCACCATTTTTCCGTCCGACTCATCTCCTCCTCGTCATCACCGTTCCTCTCCACCTCGTATCCTCCGGCCACAATATATTTCTCTCTGGAAATCGCAAGTTTATCTTCAAGAAAGCTCTTCGATTTCTGAGGTTTGAGATTTTTGTTTTGGAACCATATCTTTGAGCATGGACTATTTATTCTATATTTGTTGTTCATAGGATAATAATGTGTTACTGAAAACTGTAGTTGTCAGTTGTTGTACAGAGAAGAATTCTCAAAGATTTTGAAAGGAGAAGACGAACGGAGAACAAACAAATGTGACGTCTCCATATTCAGTATATACATAGAAAGGTACCTTTATTTTATATTCTGTGTTCTGATTTTATTTATAAAAATGGTGTAAGGGATTCATACGAAGAGCTTTCTGTCGGATAGGTATAGCTTGGACATCTCGGACAGAGTCATGGTGAAGAAAGGTGTCGGTGCATGGTCGATCACAACATCAAGTTTCATAGATGATGCATGGTTGGTCTTAGTACTTGCTATGGAAGATGTCGGTGGATATGTAGATGGAGCTAGAAAGATCTTCTTTTGGAAAAGGTTAAGCTTCTGGTTCAGGTAAAAACCAAAACTTTGTTCGTTTTATGTTCTGGAAATTGGGTATTAGACGACAATTTTTATACTTTAGGTTATTTTTAAGGTTCATACTTGATGTTAGCTTCTGAGGTTTCAGATTGTTGATTTGGAACCATATCTTTGAGAATTGCCTATTTATTCTATCTTAGTTGTGTTATAGTCTTTGTTCTGATTTTATTTTTTAAAATGGTGTAAGGGATTCATACGAAGAGCTTTTTATCGGATAGGTATAGCTTCGAGAACTCGGACAGAGCCATGGTGAAGGAGTCAGAAGGACCGGGAGAAAGTCATAAATAGAACATCTCTGAGAGAGTCATGGTGAAGGAGACAGAGGGATGAGATATAACAAAGGGAAGGCACACTAATCATTTAGTTAACATAAGTAGGAAAATTAGATCTTCATTTAGCAGAATCAACATATGCTGATATTGTCAGTTTATTGATTTTGTGCAATGATATTAGAGATGGAGAGAAGCAGGTACCAGCTATGAAGAAGCAAAAGAAGACTTCAATGCTTAGAGGACAACACAGTTACAATACGGTTAGTACTTACTGATCTAATCTAGCTATATGCGTAAGTTGAAAAGGATTATACAGTATACAATAAGTTTTTAGACTAAGGTACCCTGGTTTAGATTAGGGAAAATTGATTTAAGATGATTGTGGCTTTTTTTTAGTTTAGATCATCTGGAAAAAATGGCTAAGCGATTTCAATGTTATATAACTGTGGCTTTATTTCAATGTTGTTTTAAATGACCACATAGAATCCACACAGAATTCATGCGTTTGTGTGAATGAAAATCCCCCTCCCTCTTATTGAAATGAAATACTTGGTCTATAAAAAAGTACATTGTTTTTATACGAAAAAATAAGTTTGGGAACCAGCAAGCATTCATCCAACATAGATAACCAACGTACGGCTGAAACCTGCATAGATCAAAAATCAAAAATCATTAAAAGTATTATTATATAGTTCCTTACAAAAGAAAATGCAGAAAAGTACATTTTTTTGAAAATGAACACGTCAAAACATATACTGAAAAGACATCAAACTTAGAAATATACGTACTGTCTTACCTCATATGTTAAAGATTGTTGAAAACTTGTTTGAAAACTACATTCATAGTCTTCTTCTGTGGTTTCCCATCTTCGTCTAAAATCAGAATTTTCAATCCTTTTTTGGAAGTCACTCTAGATATAGCCACATACAACTGACCATGTGAAAAAACAGGTCTTGGTAGATAAAGACCTACTTGAGATAGAGATTGGCCTTGACTTTTGTTTATTGTTATTGCAAAAGCAACAGCAAGAGGCAGTTGTCTTCTCCTCATTTTGAAAGGCAATCTGGTGTCTGATGGGGTTATGAGCAATCTAGGAATATCAACTGTCTCCCCAACCCTCTCTCCTGTTAATATTTTAGCTTGAACCATAAAATCCATTAGCTGAGTGATCTGCAGTCTCGTCCCATTCATTAAGCCATCATTAGGTGCTATGTTTCTCAGAACCATAACAGGACAACCAACCTTTAGTCTAAGACTATGGTTTGGTAAACCAGAAACCTTAATTGTGTTTAGAAAATCAGCACTAAGAGCTTCATTGTTGGCAGAACTTGTATCAGACGGATCGATGCTATCAGCACTGCTATAGATTTTTTCCTGACCTGAAATTTTTTAAAAATAATTAGAAGAATCATAATTAAAATATGTTTCTGGGGAAATGAGAAGATGAATTCCTAGAAATTTACCCTGTAGTTTGTCCAACATATATTCATTAACTCTGTTAACATCTTCATTAGTTGGACAGAGGATAGCTCGTTCTTGAAAAAACTTTGGCTCTTTCTTTTCATGCAATGAAGTTGCTGTGCCATAAATCTCTTCGCAGATTGCTTCTATAGGATCATTACAGTCTTTAATCAAAAATTCATCTGGAATTTCTATCTCTGCCTCACCATCATTAGGCTCTGATAGTTTACCCTCACCAACTTTTAATATCCATTCTGAAAATTCTTGAAGATCCTTGGCCTCTGCTACTGACAAACCTGCTGATAGCAATCTCATATTTTTGGTGAGCTTGAGTAATCTGCAGCGCTTCCAAAGATATGATGAGTTAAGTGAGGCCATAGCTACTTCGGCTCTACCAGCACCATTTATAACAGGCAAAACCTGTCGAAAATCACCACCAAAAACGACAACCTTCCCACCGAATGGCTGTGTGTCGTGTTTCCCAACAATATCAGATAAACTTCTATCCAAAGCCTCAAAACAATATTTGCTCATCATAGGTGCTTCATCCCAAATGATAAGTGAAGATGCTTTCACTAAATTAGCTTGGTCACTTCCATGCGCCAAAGTACATGTAGAAGTTTCGTCCGGATTAAGAGGAATACTGAATCTGGAATGAGCCGTCCGACCACCTGGCAACAACAGTGATGCAATGCCGCTGGAAGCCACGTTTAGAACAATATCTCCTCTTGATCTGATAGCTGCAGAAAGCAATTTCCAAAGAAAAGTTTTTCCTGTTCCACCAAAACCACTGACAAAAAACATTCCACCATCTCCTTTATTAACAGTAGAAAGAATCTCCTCATATATCTTTCTTTGCTCGCAAGTCATCTTTGGTAGATCATTTTGCAGAGTCTCTAACAAAGCAGATCGATCATAGTTGCGTTCATCTAACACCAAGACGTTTGAATCGTGGCTACTTGTCTTTGGCAGTTTAGGCATAGTTACAAATCTTGCTAGAGAAGTTCCATTTCGTTTCAAGCTTTTTTCAATCTCCAGTAAAGCATACTTTTTTTTGTCGTCATCACTCAGCAACAGACCTATAATGAGCATGAAAAAGCGAAGACAGAAAAAAAAATGTAAGTCTGGAAACGCCTTTCATGTATCTAAATTTAAAAATCTCTGGTAAAAATAAAAGCATACCTGGTCTATTAAAATTCCTTCTCATAGAGTGCTCAATATCTTCAGACAAAAACATCCAAGTGTTTTCCCAAACTGACTCCGGTTTAGATAAAGTGTTACTCATAAGCATCATCACAAACACTTTACGTAGCTCACTTGCTGTGCTATCAAAACTTCTTCTTACTATGTCATCAATGTACTCCTGATCATCATCTAATAACCCACGAGCCCCGCATGCTTCTTTGTAGCTCGGATAGAGAACATCTTCGTATGTTTTAATGTCCTCATAACTGGTTGGTCCTCTAACAATATTCAACAATACACGCAAGTAATACGCATCTTCCTGGGTCCTTGGAGCATAGTTAATCCTCCCCAAAGCAAAACCCCGTTTCCTCCTGTTGAACTTCTTTGCCTTTTTGTCGTAAGTATAGAAGTTTGGGATCTGAGCATAGGTCAATGTTCTTGCAAAGGAGTCGATCTTGTTCAACTCAAACCAAGCTAGGAACATTGTATTTTCAATGAGTTTCCGGGTGACAACCTTTTTCAATTTGTCTTTCCCTCTGAATGTAATAACTTGCTTTCCAGGGAGATGGAAACTAAGTTTCTCAACAGCAGTTGCTCGATAGTGAATAGGGAATGCAAGGACTCTCCATGTTCCTTCACATGTCGAAACGTATCTGAAAAAAAAAAAAAACATCAAAATCTTAAGTCTTATACCAAACGAACTACACCTGTTCATTATTTTTTTTTTCATTTATTTGTCCCAAATTAATGAACTGTAAAATAATTTATGAACACATTGTTAATATTACCTGCAATCGAAGAATTCCTTGAGTTCATTCCTTTTCTTGTCAAGCTTCTCCTTAGTAAGCTCAACATCTCCTAACTCACTTGCAACCAAGTTGTCTGGGGGTTCAACCGCAATTGTGACACGGTCCTGTCCTTTGTTAATGTATTTGAATAAATACTTTATAGACCCAACTTGGTTGCACCACTCTACGTTGATATGAGCTCTGTAAAGAAGAGATAATTCCCGGTTATAAGGAATAACATGACGATTATCACATCTCACTCCACTCTTCATAACAAAGTTCTCTGACTGCTCACGCCTTTTGTACACCGGAAATCCTTCTTTATTGATAGTGGTCTTCTCAGCAAATGATTTAGGATAAGACTTAGAGCAGCGTCCATTCTCCATACATGGAGAATTTGTATTAGCTCTCCCACATGGACCATGAATCATCATATCCTTAATGACTTCATACAGCTCTGGTTCTTCCTTCTTGTTAGGAATCTCCGCAGAGATGATGTTGTCAATATCGTCTGTTGTAAGCTTCTTTGCCTTCTTCATGAATAAGAGAATGTGAGCATGTGGCAAACCACGTTTCTGGAACTCAATTGTGTACATAGCTGTTCCAAAAAAAAAGATTAGTCATAATTTTATCAAATTAAATCGTGAAAACAATTTAAACGAACAGGTCAGACAGATTTCACTTACATGAGTGAGTCTCTCCCAAAATATTTTTCTTGGTCAGAGTATCCATCAACGAATCTAGCTTCATCTTGAAAATTCTACAGATAATGTCTGATCTGTCTTCAGCCTTTAGCTTCCTCGCCTTAACATATCTCATGATCTCTGGCCATTTTGGATTACATGTGAAAGTGATGAAATAATCAGGGAATCCAAAATGCTTACATATTGCCATAGCATCCAAGTAACAATTCTTCATGTATCTAGGACTCCCAACAAATGAAGCTGGTAATGTAAACTCAGATCCTTGCTCACTCATGTCCACTTTGCCTGCGTTCTCAGACTCCTTAATGGAGTCATAACTATCTGATCGCAAAGAAGGCTGGTTTAACTTCAAATATCGCAGCCGATTAGACTCAATAGTTGTGAAGGCATCCACCACAAACTGCTGAAATAGCCTTCTAGAATGTAGGAGAGCGTGAGACTCATTCTTGCGCTCATGCAGACGAAAAGCAAACCATTGCCTCATACTGATATTAGGCTTCTTATGTTTTTTTGTCTTGGCTGTTGCTCCTTTCTTAATACCAAGTCTGAATCCATCTTCACCATATGTAAACAAAAGCGGATACTGAAGTGCAAGATAGGAAGCATGAATCTCGTTAATTCTCAACAGTTTCCCAGAATTATGTTGTAGAACAATATCCCTTTTGTCCATATCAAGACTAAAATCACCAGGAATCAGCGCAGCAACCTCTGAAGCTGAGGGTGTGTCATATGTCCTTCCATCCTTTAACCTCTCACTGACAATCCTCATATGGAAAGAATTATCAGGATCTGTGTTGAAGCGGTCCCTTGCTGATCTAAACTTTTTAACATATGGATTGACTTCATTCAACATCTTCATCAAAGTCTCAATAATATCTTTTCTGAGATGATCCTTTTTCTTCACCTGAATTTTATGTTTCCCAGAGCTAGCAAACAATTTAAATGGTCAAAATGTTAGTAATAAAAGAATTAAAAGGTTATATATTTTAACTGATTTGGAAAATTAAATACCTTATACACTTTGCCCTGTTTTCAACTTCATTCTCTGTGTCAACTATATATAGTTGTCCAAACTTTGGTTCACTTCCATCAGGTGGTGTTATACCAGCACCCAATAAATGGTAATTTTCTCCTTGAAGCTGAAACATATCAGGGCCCCTTCCTTTTTTGAGAGACCTCTCTACTCTTCCACCTAGAGAAGTGAAGGAAAAAACCATATTGTATGGCCTAATATGTTTCTGAAAATGTCTGCTCCTTGGGTCATCTCCTTGCAAGAGATTTTTTAGAACCGTCGGTGGTTCCTTCAGCAAAGGCAATTTCACTTGTCCTTGCATACAACATAGTGAAAATATAGGATTCTTTGCGTTTCTACGCTTGTTTAGCCGCTCTCCATACCACATGATAGCACCACAATGACAACAACTGTAGTCCGGATCACCTTCATCTAAGTAGCCTACAAATAAAATAATTTGTTATCAAAATAGAAATATGTACATAAGCTAGTATACTGCTATAAAATCGTTTGTTATAGTTTTAAATGAAAAGACAGACGTTCATTACCGTTTTCAACTAAAATCTTTTGTTTAGCTGCTTTTGGTGGCTTTACAACAACATCCGTGTGCTCTGAATTAGGTGTTATTCTCTCTCTCTCGTTTGGTTCAACCTCTGGCTCAAAATCCATATGATCATCTAAATCCGAGTCCTCAGTTTCTGTATCAGTGTTTTCTAGAGAAGAACAGTCAAAGACTTGTTCGCTATCGGTATCAATGATCCCTGGATAACAAAAATCAAATTTATCAATGATAAATAATAGATAAAACAACAACACAAAGTAGTAGCAATTAAAAGTTTAGCTACCTCCAAACAAATCAGTTCCGACTATATCATCTTCTTCTTCTATGGATTCATCGAATGCATTGAATGTAGATGATGATGAACTGGCATTTCTTGTCTTCAGATGTGCTATATTAGTAATGTCTTTCAATACATTACTTGAACTTCTTTTTTTCTGGCCTCCCTTAGTTTTCACAGATTTGAAACTACTCTTGTTTAGATCCTCTGGTATAAAATTAAAAAAAAGTAGTGATTAGTATAAACTGTAGAACCGGTTTTACAAAAGTGAAAGAAATAAAATTAACTAAAACTTACTTGATAATGAGGTTAAGCAACTGCTAAAGACTGGGGTGTCAATCACTTGGTCTTTCATTTTATCGAGACCTTGGAAACATTAGAAATTTGAAATCATGTTATATAAGTTGTAGGTTTTCCATATTTCACAGTGTTAATGAAATGGTGGTATAAAATGAATCACTTACCAAGCATACATCTTCTTTTATTTAAAGGTGTTTGTGGTGAAAGCTTGCTTATTTGTTGATATGGTGGAATAGTGTAGGTAGGAACAGGCCGATTTTCAATGGTTTCGAAGAGTCTATAGTAGATTGAACTTAATGGAATCGCCTGGACAGATTTGGGATTAGAAAAACTCTGAATCTCTTGAAGATTAGTCATATCACTGGCTGCCGTTTTTTTTTTTTTTTTTGCAGTGTCAAATCCGAGTTGCAACTCTTCTCTCTTGCGAGTCATGTCTCCTAATTTTCGGTATAATTTTTCCTTGCAG
Organism: Raphanus sativus; assembly: GCF_000801105.2. Lineage (NCBI taxonomy): Eukaryota > Viridiplantae > Streptophyta > Magnoliopsida > Brassicales > Brassicaceae > Raphanus > Raphanus sativus. Next base: position 5,671,717 of record NC_079514.1, read on the forward strand.
GAGAAAAAAGATTAGAGTTGTATGGGAAGAACGAACTTGGTTATGCTGAGATATGAAGTCATATTGAAAAGGTAACATCCTAATTTCCGGGGTGTATTTTTAGATTGAATATATATGGTTAGCTTAAATTTAGGAAAATAGTTAAAATCAGGATGTTAAATTAGGATATTTTCTTCTTCTGTGATTTGATTAAGTAATAAATAGTTAAAATCATTTAATAGTTTAGATACCTCCTTTCTTAATACAATTTTTATTCGAAGGATAATTTTCCATATCAACTTTTGTTAATATGAAAATTACACTATATGAACAGGTCTGATGAGACAAAACGATGGAACAGATTCGGCTATTTCTTTACACAGGTTCACTCTACTTCTCAAAAACGTTTATACTCATTTATCTCTATAACTAAGGTCGATAAGCTAGTTTTACTTTAGAACTATTTGAGTTGATTGGTTAGTTAAGTAGTTTAGATTATTTATAAATTTTACTGTCTTGATTGGTAATAAGTAAATTAATTTTTTTGTTATGGGAAACAATATCGAAAACCAGCATATTATTAAATAACTTAAAATTTGAAAACACTTTAACTAAAATAATGAAAATAAAATCCAGCATTGCAAAACATAAAAAGTACTGAAAATGCAAAAAGAAAAAGAACACATCTTGAAAGCCATATAGCAGATCATTTCATCTAGTAAACTCTTCTGATCATTCTGTCTTTGCCTTTTCCTGCTTGATCACTTTAGAACAAAGTTTTTTGGAGGTAGATGATTGTTCTTGTAGATCTGCATCATCTTCTTTGCGCTTCGAATAGGGAGTTTTAGGGTCTTCAGTTGAAATCGAATCCAACATCATCACCTAAAATGAGCATAAAAACGGTTAGTAGAATCAAAACAATAAGAGAAAAAGAAAAACAAATACAACAAACTTACAGCACCAGATGACATAGTAGATGAAGATGTTCCTACATCAGTAATTGCATCCGAATCAGTCTCAATACTTAGTAATTTATCACTACCAGAGACCTCTAAAACCAAGAAGGTGCTCGATCCACTTGTGACATTATCAGAATTTATAGACACACCAAAACAGAAAGATTTTCCCAGCAAAGCAATGATAGGTTCTGGTAGTATCTCTGGATCTTCTATCTATTAAAGATTTGAAACAATATGTGAGTTCTTGTAAAACTAAATCTAAAAATTATTTTCAATTTTTATAAATATACCTCTGCATAAGAACCATCCCATAGTTCTTCAGCTTTACTTCCAATGATAGAAGTTGCAACAGAGCCTAGTAACATTACATTACATGTCTCTGAATCATCTTTCACTACCATATGAAGTTTGAACCTAAATAAAATCACAAAAATTGTTATTTAATTTGTAGGCACGGGTAAACAATGTATGTAACATAAATATAATTCCAAAACTTACATGGGTGCTACATGAGTCACATTAGCATTGCAAATCTCACAGCGAAACATTGGTTTGTCTTTCACTGTCAACACTTCATAATCAATCTTGGGCAGCTTATTGACACGTTTTTTATGGCGGTTACACCCAATATAATACCAAGCATAATCAGTGTCTATAGACTCGACTGAGCAAATGATCTTGCAAATCCCAACCTGCACATCCATTTTTTTAAAGATAATTATACGATTAGGAATAACAAAAACGAACCAAGTGACATTAATGTATCACCATACAGACCTGATTCGAGGCAAGGACCTCTGAAATCGGTTTGATCTCAGCATCATTCCAGTCATATTGAATGCGTTTACCATTCTTCTTTCCAGTCGATTTCTCAACAGGAGCAAGTTGTAAATGATCATTTGACAGCCTAAAAAGTTTGAAAGCGAAAAAAAACATTCAATCAAGCGAAAACACATCCAAATTTGAAATTTTCGATATAATATTGAAGTACAAACCTCTCTGTTAACTCCAACACTTCAGGTTCAGTTGGATTGAGGTGCAGAACACTTGCACTAAAGGCGTTTGTGATTTGTACCTCTCCTAATACAGAAATATACACATCATTCCAGTTAAATTTTATATGGAGTCATACTTTTGATATAATAATGAAGAGCCAACTGAAATACCTCTGAAGAAGTTGATTTTCGCAAACCTTAACAAACAGACAACAGGGGTTTCATTGTATTTGTCAATGAAAGCTTCAATTTGCTCAGCATAAGGCCCCCAAAGACAACATAGCAGATCATTTCCTCTGTTAAAAGATAACTAATTTTATGATAACCAGTTTATCACATAATATTAAAATAGAGTTTTTGAGTACTTACTGTGAGTCCATTAATCGAAATTCCACCCTTTTTCTGTCTTCTCCTTGAGCTTTGACAGTAAGTACATTACCAAGCTCGTGAATTCTACCTATAACATCTGTAACATAAAAATATTCTGTTAGATTCAATTTCCAATATTATTTACAGAGAGCAAAATAATATGTAATTAAAAAAAATTTATGAATAGATATATGATACCTATAAGGTAGGGTATTTCTTTTTGGGTTTTGGATCCAATGTTTTCATAATCCTCAAGAGAAAGGAATATCCGATCATCACTTAAACTCGAACCTCTTACCACAGTATCATCTAATATACTCATCTTGTATGGGTGGCGTGTTGCTCGAAACTGGCCACCAGCTGGATTCATTTGACAATTTTCAATCACTCCCCATTTTCCCACTGGGATCTCACGTTGAACACGATACATGTGTGTCCTTTTGCAAGTGGCTTGAACTTTGTTTCCCTAATGTACAAAAAACAGTGGTAATATTAGCATAAAACGTTGAATAATTAGCTTGCTATAACTAAAAGGCTTAAGAAGGGGTATCTTACCCATTGATCGGCTAAAACCATCTCAAATGTGTCTCCATAACTTGTGTTCTGCCTCCAAGAATGTAAGCACTTCACTTGAACTCTCCAGTTGGTCTTGAATGGACGAAGTTTGGTGAGAGGTGCAAAGGTAGTAATTTCGGTCATTTTTAGAGTTTATGTCTCGAATGATACGCTTTTAGGTTTTATGAGTATAGGTATATATAGATCTTTAGGAAACGGGAGAGATAATATTAAATGATTTTCATTTAATTGGAGATTTAGCTTTAAATTTTGGAATATGCTCTATCATTTTTTTCCTAAACTGATTAGTTAGTTACTTAGTTAGCGGAATGTTATGGAGTTATTGTTTAATTAGTCGATTTCAAACTTGATTTGCAAGATTGGCATTTAAAGGAAATATTCTAGTAACTGATTGATATGGTAATTTATTTTTGATCCGAGTTTAATGTATATCACGAATTAAAAGTGTAGAGAAATAGGAATTTTGTGATACTTGATTGCCAAGAATATAGGAAGATCATTAATGTATATGTTATTGTTATTAATTTTGTGTTAATTGATTACCAAGAATATAGGAATATCTTGGTTATACTTCGAAGTCGGTTTAAGCCAAACATTGCGGTTTAATGTCACCATGTATTTTGGTTTAATTTTCCTTCAAATTTTGTCGATTTTTTTTTTAATCTGAGCTCTCTGTTTTTAGCAATCACTCGTTAACACAAGAAGGTTATGTTTCAGGCCCTGCTCCATGAAGGATCAAAGGACCTTTCTGTTTCATTGCCCTTCACAGTGAATCAAGCCTTACAGGTACATAAGTTAAAACTGGAATTTATGGCATGAAGGATCAAAGGACCTTTCTGTTTCATTATAATATTATCTAATGTAGTTCCAACTCACAAAGGATAATGTAGTTACTAAGGTTTCACGGTTTATAGCAGGTGTATGTAGTTAATTATCTTGGTTAATGTTCAACGTCGGTTATTAGGCAAACGTTCCGGTTTGAGGAGAGCATCGAAGTTGGTTTAAATTAAGTACAAAACACAGAGTTTTAAGACCAGTGGCATTTCATAGTAATATTTGTGCAACTCTATGGGTTAAGTACAAAATGTACTTCCCCTTTAATAGTTTAGATATGCATATGGCCTGGCCTAAATTGGTCGTATATTACAAGATACTCGACGTATTCTCCATGATTTATTGAACCGACCAGTGCTTATTTCTTCCCATTTCTTTAACGAGTTATTCTTAAGTTCACCCCCAAAGGTGAACTTCTAGATTCACCAACCAATAGTGTTTGAGTATTTGATATTTGATATCTTTTAAAAAAGGAAACAAAATTTAATTTCCAAACTATATTATATTTTTAAAATAACAAATATAAATACATAAAAATAGTAATAGTTACAAAAATAAATAAATTAATATTATTAAGCTTTTAGTAAAATACTAAACCTTATACCCTAAATCCTAAACCCTAAAATCTTAGTTAAATCCTAAACCCAAAAATTTACCTAAGCCTTTTGATAATCGTAAACCCTAAATCACAAATATTAAAAACTAAATCATAATAACACTAAACCCTAAATCCTAATCACTAAACCTTAAACCTTTGGGTAAACCCCGAACCCTTGGATAAATCATAAACTCAAACATTATATATTGGTCAGTGAACCTATATGTTCATGAATTATCCAAGAGTTTGAAGTTTACCCAAGGGTTTAGGGTTTAGTGATTAGAATTTAGGGTTTAAGGTTTAGTGTTTTTATGATTTAGTTTTTAATATTTATGATTTAGGGTTTAGGATTTATCAAAAGGCTTAGGGTTTATCTAAAATGTTTTGGTTTAGGATTTAGGGTATATGTTTTAGGATTTAGAATATAGGATTTAGTATTTTAGTGAAGATTTAATAATATTAATTTATTTATTTTTTGTAACTATTACTATTTTTATATTTTTTTTAATTTAATTTGGAAATTCAATTATGTTTCCTTTTCTAAAAGATATCAAATATCAAATACTCAAACACTATTGGTTGGTGAACCTAGTAATAAGTCTTCTTTAACGAGCAATATGTTTCCACTTGTCAGCTATTACGTTGCGCATGTGTAATATAAATGATCATTGGTCATTTTAACTTTGTTCAGATCCATTTTAACTCTTCTATGACTGTAACCATTCGAAGAAATACAAAACTCAATAAAAAAATGTTACGTAGCATGTAGTATATGAGTTGTTTCTATCGTTAGTGGATCGTGCATGATTGCTGGATATAGGATCTTTTGGTAAAGTTCCTGATCGACCAATCGAATTAGTTTGTTATAATGAAGTGGTTTCTGAATATCTTGACTATGGTGGATAAAACCCCATAAACATACTTGACAAAGAAAACTATTAGGAACATATACACAGTAATGCATATGTTATGGTAGATATGTGCATAATTCTTCAAAAGTTACCACGAACTTGCCATTAAGCAAATTTACCACATGATTTATGATGGATTAGTTTTCTTAGTTTCTGTTGCAACATTATTCGCATATCTTCTTTAAAAAAAACAGTATTCGCATATTTTAGAGTCGGATCATGCAATGCAATATATCATAACGAAAAGAAAAAAATGTTGGGACACATACGATATGAATTGAGATGCGTGGAGGCACATATGCAGGTGACATATAAACCACATTATATGTTATCATAACATCGTATAGTGTCGTCTTATCATTATCAGTCTGATAACATGTGGACTTTGACAAAATGAGCTTATATTTAGTGGTCGGCACGCATGATTTCTTAAACAACATTTTCTTTATGTGTTATTATTATATTATATATGATTTACCAAACCAAGTACCATCGATACCAACAAAAGAATAAAGGTTACTACAGGCTGTTTTCCTCTGTACAATAATAAAAAATAATATTGCAAAGACTAAAACATAGTAGTAGAAGAAAAATGACTGTGTTTTTGTCTTTTTCAACTGTATGTTTACACTGGTTTGTCGTCGTTTTTTAAAACCTTTTCGTGCACCATTTGTCGTCGGTTTACATTGCAATGCCAGAGATTGAAAGGATCTGATTAGGCCAACATATAATGTGTTATATCAAGATACATTGAATCTTGAATTTTTTAGCAAAGACAATAATCGAATGAATTAATTATGCACTCGCAATAAGTCTCTTATAATCTTACAACATTCAATTATTTAGCCAGAAAAAGGAGAGAGAGAGAATAATAAATGGCGACTCAAGAAGTTATCGATCTGTCAAATACTTAATTGGAACACTGAAAGAAACATATTTGTATACTATTTCTTTATAAAATCCGAATTCATGAATCCTGTCATTTTTAGTTGTGTCATAATGGCGTCAGCATATGTGTTGTGACTCTTCAATCGTCATAGGTGCAGCGTAGGATACACGTGGAGAACCTTCCTAAGATATTTGTATAAATTATAGCTGGTCTTCTTTTTTTTTTGAAAAAGTATAGCTGGTCTTTTCTGTTTATATTTCAATTTTTTTACCTTCAAATTTTTATTTGATTTAATAGTAAGAGAAAAATAGATGCAAGACCATTACTTCTTCATTGTTATTATAATTATTATAATTAATTTATATATGAAGACATTATTCTATAAATAATTATTCCCAGCTCCACCATGGCACCATAGTCCATGAAAAATTGACCAAAGTAAGTATAAAACTATCGGTTAGCTCCACCACCAATAAAGTGATCACAGAGAGCAAATCTCAGCCGTGTATTCGGTGCAGGGACCCTCTTTACAATTCAAACTTTCTGTTGGTCATTTATTTATTCCCGTGATCTTTAACTCTTCATCAGTTAACACCGTAAATAATCGTCTAACTTCTATTAAAATCCAAATTATCCTAAACAAATTACACATTTAGACTCAGCAATCACATCACTCCGTCATTTTCGTCACGAAAAGAAAACACTGATCAAAATATGGCACTTATAATATTTCAATACAAGCTGTGTTGTGTGTATCTGAAATTGGTTGAATGTCTAAATAATTCGCGAACCTTGTATACGAAAAGGCAAATGATAAATCAGATGGCGGAAAGAGACAACGGAACTAGAAAAAAGCCAGTTGATTTGTGGGGGGTCCATTAAGGCCCAACTAACACGTGGTTACAGCACCATCTTAAATGTAACACGTGGCGCTTACGCTTTATTCAACTCTCTTGACTCGTAACCACGTGTCTTTCACGAACCAGCTCCTTTTTAGGTAACGAACTAACGTCCGCCTTACGGTTGTTGTCTATGCACTAAGTTTTAGCTTTTTATATTATTTTTTCTTCTCTCAATTTGTTGTGATATAACATTTTATTAGTCAACAAGGTTTTAATAAATTACTTTTAATGTGTTTGTGGAACTTTTATATCTAGGAGAAATCTAGAACCGTTAGATATGGTAAATCAGACGGCTGTTTCACGCCGTTAGAAATATAATACTATAAAGATTTGGAAAGCACCAGAAATCCAGAATAACTATATGAAATGTAAACGCATTGCAGAACATTACCCCAAAAAATTGAGAGTTGAATAAATGAAAGACTCCGCTCCGCACCAGAAACAAAAGAATATGACTAAATGAGGGACTCACTAATCATAAAGTAATGTATTAATTTTATTTAGGGAAGCTAATAACGTGGAATAATAATAATTAAGAGCAGGAGGATGCGATGGCAATGTGGTATATAAGTCAAACATGTGAGGTGTATTCGACATTGAACAACAGCTTAATAACCTTGTTAACCACGTCTCTTTCTCTCTCTCGCTGTCTGTTTGAGAAACGGACCTGTTTTTTTTTTTTTTTTTTTAACAAGAGAAAGGGAGTGTATAAATAGCAAAGCCCATCATCCTTCATTTCCTCCCTTCCCCTCTTTCACAATCTCTTCCTGATTTTTCGTATATTCTCTCGTAATTTTTTCAGGGTTTTCGAGAAAAAAAAAAGTAAACAAAACAAAATCTCTATCTCTTCACTGATTTCGATCCCTGAGAATCTGTTTATCTTTGAGGAGATAAAAATCTGCATTCTTCAGAGATTTTCTCTTCTGGGCTCTTCTTTTGTGTTTTCCACCTCGTTTCAATCAGGTTTTTAAATCTAAACCCTAGTTTGATTCTTTAGATTTTAGCCGTTCGTTCGATCTGATTTGAGGTTCATTTTTTGCGTTTTAATTATCTTTTCTATTGACATTTACGCCTTTTTATTCCTATGTGATGTGATTAAACTCTGTTTTTATTTTTGTCTACAAACTCTGTTATCTCGTAAACCTTACAGCATGATTTATTGCAAAACCTTGTCTTTTGAAATCGATGTAATGATACTGAAAACTTTGTTCTCTTTTATTAGAATGGTCCTATGACCAAACCAAACTAAAGACTAGTTTAGTCATTGGTATGTTACTCGCACTTTTTTGGACCAGTTCTGTGAAACTATAAGCTTTTTGTCGGTAGCGTTATTAAATAATACTAATAGAAATGGTTGTCATATCAGAAAGGCAGTTAGAAAAACTTCGGTACTTGTCAAAATCAGTGGCTCCTTTTCTCTTCGTATCATTAAACAACCATTAAGACGATTAGGTAAAAAAAGAAAACAAGAGGAAGACGATATCAACAAAAACATAACTCTCGTGTTGACTTTCTTATGTACTGCTTTTTCTCATTTTCTTAAAAAGAACTTGAAAAAGGTTCAATCTTTTTACTGACCTTTTGTGAGAAAGAAACTTTAACAGTTTGCCTTGTCCTGTAACATTTAAAAAAAATCAGAGATTTGCAATATTATTTACTCGAGTTTATGGTGGTCATGTTATACAGGGTTTGAAATTGAAGCTAAAGATCAGCCTAAGAACGTATTTCCTGGTGAAGATTAAGTGATGATGAGGTAATGTGAAAAGAAAGCTTTCCATTTTTAGTTTTTTTTGTGATTCAAGAAACATACTTTTTTAAGTATTGTTAATGTTCCTGAATATTTGCTTTTTGTGTTCAGTGTTCACTGTTAATGGACCGTTCACCAACAAGCAGTGACAAGAAAACATTGAAGAAGTGGTTTTTCATTGACAAAACAGTTGGATAAACACACAAGTTCTTTAGAAGAAGTATCCCATCCCATCCCCCATTGAGTTTCTTACTTGAAAACATTTTGTTTTTTTCTGGACTTCGATGGATACTGACCCTGATTCACCAATCAACAAACCAAGACTCGGATCATCTTTCCCTTCAGGAAGATTCTCAAGGAAGAAGATCCCTAAGCTCGACGATGTCAGATCCAACGGTTGGTTGGAAGCAATGATTTCCTCTTCCCCACCACGTAAGAGGCTAGTCAAAGATTTCAACGTCGAGATTGCTCCTGAAGATGACTTTGCTCAACGGGCTTGGATGGTACTATATTTTCTTACATCTCATTGTGTTCTTTCACATTTGTTTAATCTCTCTGTTTTTATTCTCATTCCTCTCTTCTTGACAGCTCAAGTATCCATCAGCCATTACCTCCTTTGGTCACATTGCAGCTCAAGCGAAGGACAAGAAGATAGCTATGTTTCTTGACTACGATGGAACTCTTTCCCCTATAGTCGATGACCCTGACCGTGCCATCATGTCTGACGCTGTAAGAACCATTACCCTTTTGTATTTTTTGGATATGCTAAATTATGATGCTCTCTGGTCCGAAACTCTCTGTTTATCTCTCTCAGATGCGTGCTGCTGTTAAAGATGTCGCCAAGTACTTCCCAACAGCAATTATTAGTGGTAGAAGCCGTGACAAGGTTAGACTACTCTTAAACCATTATCAGCACAATCAAACTAAAAAGTTAAAAACGCTAAACAGTTTAGAGGTTTTCTCATATGTCAGGTTTACGAACTGGTAGGACTAACCGAACTCTACTACGCCGGTAGTCATGGGATGGACATCATGACTCCTGCAAATGCTAATGGCTCTCCTGAAGAAACCAACTGTGACCAACAGGTGAATATTATTGTACCTCAGTTCAAAATATATGATCAATCAACCTCTTCTAATCTCTTTGTTACTTGTTTTTGTTTATAGGGTGAAGAGGTAAACCTCTTTCAGCCTGCTAAAGAGTTCATACCAGTCATCGAAGAGGTTTATAAATCCCTCGTGGAGCTAACTAAAGGCATCAAAGGTGCAAAAGTAGAGAACCACAAGTTCTGCGCTTCTGTGCATTACCGTAACGTTGATGAGAAAGACTGGCCACTCGTTGCTCAACGTGTTCATGACCACCTGAAACAATACCCTCGTCTGCGTCTAACTCACGGCAGAAAGGTACTCTTCTTACTTTGTGGATATATAGTCTGTATAATGATCACATATGTTATGTTAACATGAGTTGTTAATATGATTCAGGTTTTAGAGGTTCGTCCTGTGATTGAATGGAACAAAGGAAAAGCAGTTGAGTTTCTGTTGGAATCACTCGGATTAAGCAACAACGATGATTTTCTCCCAATCTTCATAGGAGATGACAAGACTGATGAGGATGCTTTTAAGGTACTAAGGGAGAAGAAGCAAGGATTTGGAATCTTGGTATCCTCTGTACCAAAAGAAAGCAATGCGTTCTACTCTCTTAGAGACCCCTCAGAGGTACATAATATAATCTAATAGTCTATCTCATCACTTATGTTAATGTTACATATGCAATATTTTCTAATTGGGTAAAATGGTGATGCAGGTGAAGAAGTTTCTCAAGACTTTGGTGAAATGGAGAAAGATGGAAGACTCTACAAGTCTCTGATGATTGTGTAGGAGTATCAGAAGAGCTTCATTCAACTCTTGCTTTCTATTTTTTTATCACATTTTAGTTTTCTTTATCTTTATTAGTCTCTGCTATTATATCTTTAACTGATCATTTTTCCATATTTTCCATGAATTAAGCTGTATTAAAAATCACTCTCTTTTCATGATTTATTTCAACCCAGAGCACATATGAAGTAGAATGTTGTCTAGCTAAAATGGTAAATGAAACAAATCGTCAGCTCATATAATAATTATTCTGGTTCAGTTTACAGATCAAGGCATCAAGGAGAAGCAAATCCTTTACAGAAACCAAAGAGACTCTAGAAACTACTTTTAATATCAATCCCAAAGTATATAGTGAAGGAAAGTGGGACTAGATAGAGTTCTTAGCCGCACGACCAATATGCATTTCCTTACCTAAAAGGATTTGACGGTTCATTACCCGCATAGCATGAATTTTATCCCTTTCATCTGCAAAGCTAACAAAACCATATGTCTCTCCAGTTCCTTTGTTAACGCAAATCTTTGAATTCCTAGCCGAACGATAATGACTGAACTCCTGTAGTAGCAAACCATACGTGGTCTCTGGGGCCAAGTTCCCAACATATATAACGTGCTTTTGCTGCTGCTGCTCCTGCATCATGGGCGGTGGTGCAACCTGCTGCATCATAGGCGGATGCTGATTCGGGCCTGGTGCAAAAACACATCCGGGTGGAGCAAAATGAGGGAAGATCGGGCCAGCATGTGGTGGAAAGCGATGTGGATACTGCATCATGGGAGGACGATGATTCGGGCGTGCAATAACCAATCCGTATGGAGGAAAAGGCTGGAAGAGCTGGTCAGCATGTGGTGGAAGCTGAGGTAAATGCTGCTGCATCATGGGCTGAGGATAATTGTGGTGTGCAATATTAACCTCTCCGGATGGATCAAGGAGCTGTTCAGGTTTTGGAAGCTGCTGGTTAATGAGATGATTATCAAATAGAGAATTCTCAAAAGCCTGATCCTGCAAAAAACAAATTAATCCCAAAAATATAAAACATCTTTCTAGTACTATACTACTCATGTCAAAATCATTCTAAGATAGTTGTAAAAATTCAAGAAAGCCATGATGGGGGGGAGAGGTGAAGAACCTGATGTTTAAACCCTGCAAGAAGCTTGCATACGCTTACAAGAAAGAGAGCGATTTGATTCATGTTCAACACTCCAACAATGCTGGTGATTGTATCCTTCCTCAATTGATTCGCTTCACGGAAGATTCTCACAAGCTCCTCCATGATCATCGCACCACCACCATCCTCCTCCTCCTCCTCCGTCGTCACTGAAGTCGCCGTCTCCATAACTACCGTTTCACTCTGAGCATGAAGACGAAAGGACGATACCCACTTATCCGAGAAACGTTTTACGAAACGGTCCTGTGCTTCCGTCATCTCATCTTGTAGACGCGAGACTGTTCCGTTGATAGTGTTCCCGAGCTGGGAAGATAGTTCTTCCCACGCAGCAAGGTTACGGAAAGTGTGGACGGGATCTTGATCGTCGTCGTCGATGAAAGACTTGATGAGACTGGTGAAAAGACGAGGGTTGATGTCGCCGAGGAGGAGGATCGTCGTCTCGAGGGGGACAGTCACAGCCATGTCTTTAGGTGTTTGGACCAGTCGGTGAAGAAGTCATCGAGTTGATTGAAAGGTCTGGTACGTCGGAAGAGATCTTCAGACATTTCTGGGAGAAGAAGAAGACTGACGTACGACGGATGAGAGGGTTTCTTGAAAGGTTTTTCTTTTATTTTTGCTCTGTTTTTTTTGGAGGGAAGGCATGTATATAACGGACTCGGTCAAACTGTATAACTAACTCGAATCTCAAAAAGTTCAGTGATACGCTTCGCTTCGGTTAAATCACATGAACCATGCAAGGCAATAAAACCGGATTGGTTTGACTCTAATCAATTCGAACCTCATAAAATTCTATTTGGCTCGGTTAAATCACTAGAACCATGCAAATTTAAACCCAACTTTGCCTTTTTTATTTGTTTTTTTTTTAGAAAAATCAAAAGTCAACTGTGACAAAAAAAAAAGAAAAAAAAATCAGTTATTGAACAGATAATTTACTTGGCGTCTAACAATTGTTTAAGAACCTTTACATGTTTTCAAGCCCAATCAGCGTTGGAGATTAGGAGTAAAGACACTACACCATGCGACATTTACAAATTACAAACATCTTTAGTTTTTAGAAGAACACACCATAAGCACATATAATTTAAAGGCCCAAATCTTCACTCTGTGCTTGCAATCTTGTTTCTCTTTTCTTTTCTTTTACCAATCATATAATCTTTGTTAATCATCTTTTAGTTTTCTATATATTTAACAGTTTCTGCTTTAATATCTTTAACTGTTTTTTTTCCATATTATTAAGCTGTACTAAAATCACTCTATCTATTTTTTTCTCACAAGTTTACCCTGAGCACTTATGGAGGAGATTCTGTCTAAAATGGTAACTGAAACAAATCCTTACTTCATAGAATCTTCTGGTTCAGTTTACAGATTAAGGCATAAGAGAGAGAAGCAAAGCTAAAGAGAAATAAATCTTTTACAAAAACCAAAGAGACCTAGAAACTGCTTTAGTATCAATCTCAAGTATATAAGAAGGAAAGTGAGGCTAGGTATTGCTGTGAGCTGCACGGCGAATATCCATTGGCCTATTTAAAAGTGGAGCACCGTTCATTTCATGCATAGCACGTCTTTTCTCCCTTTCATCTGCAAAGCTAACAACACCATATTTTTGGTTACGTCCGGTGTCATTCTCAATCTGTACCACCCTAACCGAAGGATAACGTCTGAACATCTGTCGTAGCATATCACGCGTGACATTCAGGTCTAAGTTCCAAACGTATATATCGTGTAACCGTTCAGGTTGGTTCCGGATCATGAGCGGAGCAGTACTGTAGTTAGGTGGTGGAAGCTGAGCTGCATACTGCTGCATCATTTGCTGATAAGCAAGTAGATAATGTGGTGAAGCCTGGTTAGCAAAAAACCGAGCCGGTACATGTGCAAGCTGTTGGATCATAGGAGGGTTACCAAATTTTTAGATTAAAACATATAATCTCAAATATTTTCTCTACTAATCATTCACTAATCATCCTTAAGAAAAAAAAAACATATCAACCAAAAACTAAGTGTTAACCGGAAGAGAGTCAAAGGTTATTAGAGAAGAACCTGATGTCTAAACCCTGCAAGAAACTCGCATACGCCTTCAAGAAACAGAGCCGCTTGATTCTCGTTTGATAAATCAACAATGTCGGCGATCGTAGTCTTCCTCAGTTGATTCGCTTCACGGAAGATTCTCACAAACTCCTCACCCAACGTCACCGAAGCTGCCGTCTCCATAACCGTCACGCTCTGTCTCCCACGCTGAGAAGAATGAAACCACGAGACCCAATTATCCGAGCAACCTTGTATGAAACGCTCATGAGCTTCGCTCATCTCACGTAGCAGACGAGAGACCGTGTTGTTAATCTTGTTCTTGACGTCATCGACGAAGTGGTTCGCTGGAAACGCCAAGGCTCTCCACGCAGCGAGATCTCCGTGATCGCGGTTCGGGTCTCTGAAAGATTGGACGAGACTGAAGAAAAGATGAGGATGGATGTCGCCGAGGAAGAGAATCGACGTCTCGAGCGAGTTTACGCGCCACGAGGGGAAAAGGAAGTAGGAGATGGTGTCTCTGTTCGCGTAGTGGTCGATAGTGTCGTAGTAGGAGATCAAGTCGCTGAAGACGGCGCCGTTATTGACGGCGGAAGGAGGAGAATCCCGGAAGAGAGGGATGCAGCGTTTGTTTAGGTGTTCGGACCATTCGGTGTAGAAACCATCGATTAGATAGAAAGGTCTGTTACGTCGGAAGAGATCGCCAGCCATTTCTGGGAGAGGAAGAAGAAGACGATGATGGAGAGGGTTTCTGAGAATTTTCTTTTATCGTTAGGTTTGCTCTGTTTTTGGAGGGAAGGCATATACATAACGAACTCGGTTTAACTATGTAACCAATTTCAGTCTCATTAATATTCAAGATTCGGTTCGGTTAAGTCATCAGAACCATTCCAATTTAAAAGCTCGTCGTTGTGTTTTTGAGGGAAGGCAATTCGAATCTCATAAATTTTCATTCGGTTCGGTTAAATCTTTTTTTAAATGAATTTTAAATTTAAACCCAATTTTGCTTCTTTTTTAAAAATAATAATTTATTTTCTTATTCTAAGAATAAAAAGTCAACTATGAACAAAAAATGAATTAAATTTCAAATTACTGATCACATAAATTACCCTATTTCTACATTCACACTACCCTATTTAATTGTGTTTAAAACTAACAAGCACCGTTAGATTTTTCTCTAGATATTACGCACTTACAAACAATACTATTATCATGTTGTTTTGATTCAAGGTAAGAAGTTTTTTTTTAATTCATAATAGAATTTTACATTATATTTTTTTTACGTTTGTGTTTTTGAATAGTAATATATACTAGTTATTACGATTTATATTAATGAATGATAAGTTTGGAGTATTTTTACTCCTCGATCATATATGGTTCTTATATCAGTTCAAGTCATGGTAATCATTAGTGATTAGTGTAATATATAGTTTTCGGATATGAATGAAAAACATGGTTTAGGTTTAGGGGTTTCTTTTATCGTGTGGATTTGGGTCGTTGTGAGCTCTGTTGTATATTCACAACATTACGATTTTGTAACATGGCTAGATCCTAGACCAAAGAGAGAGGATCAACAACTAAAGGTGTCCGAAAACTTGCATAAATAATATAAATAGGAGAATACTTCAATACTCAACGGTCAACGTTAAACCACTTGACGGACATTTATCTGAATCCGGCCAATAAAACATTTAAACCAGTAATCAGTTTGTTGTTTCGTTCAACTAAATAAACCATATGGCACAAAACTGGAAAGAATAATAATATAGCAAGAAAGTATAACGAAAAAAGAAATCTGAAAATGATAGGAATAAAAAAAGACTAATGGATAATGGCGCACATCTAACAGTCATCCACAAAAAATTATGAGATCGTCTAATTGATTCGACCGATTATAGTACACTCCACAATCTATTAGTACTATAATTTTTTTTTTTTTGAAAAAAGGACTTTCTTAGTACTATAAATTTACCACTTTCTTTTGTATCTTTTTCAATTAATCGATACGTTGTATTCTACAACCTCATTCCTAATGTTGAGTATTATATGATTCATTTTGCTAGAAACTAGAAATAGCATTTTTATTAACTGTTCAAAATTTTAATAAGAGAAATACTTTTTCTATTCTCCATAACAATTATGCAAGCAAAATATAAAATATTAATATGATCTTCATGTACCAATAGAAAGTAAATTGTTTTCTTGTTCAAAGGAAGTGTTAGTTTCAAAATATTGGTTTACAAATTATGTTTTAGAAACTTGTTTTAATAGTTTTCTTAACAAATGGATTTCTAACTTAATTTGTGATCTATACTCATTGTCAAACTGAAATTAAAAGAGGAAAATTACTTATATTGGGATTTTAATATAGATAAATTTTTAGATTATTAAATTTATCTTATATTTAATTTATTTTATGATTTATACTTTTTATTACAAAATAAATATCTAAGAATAAATAACTAAGAAGTATTTATTCTAAAGGTATAGTTAATTTATAAGAAAATATAATTAGAAAAACAAAATTTTAAACTAAAGTTTGTACAATTTAATAATATTTGTCATTTTAAAATATTACTAAAACTAAATTAAATAATTAATATAAAATATCACATAATGTGAGTATAAAATCTAATTAAATAATAACAGTAAAAAGAATTTTTTTTCTTTGTTGTGTAGTATGTATATATATTTAAAAATAGAATAATAGTAAAAAAGTACTATTTTCGTATAAAAGTAAAAAAGTGGACTCACAATAGCTTACCAAAACTGGTCATATGAAATCTAGACATCATACATGACACGGAATAAAAGAGATTCGCCTACTTTTGAGGCAACAATATTGTTATTGCTACCGATAATATATGGTTTCTCTCATCAATGGGATTCGAGGTTCAGAAAATGTCATTAGAGTAGACGAATCACGCCACTGGACATCTTTGTCCCAAGTTAGATTCTGAGCATGGTTCGCCAGATTTAGTGCAATAATGGACGAGATCGACAGAATAACAACGAAAAGACTGGTAGGGGGGTATTATTGTTAATATGCAAATTCGAATTGAAGGAGTGGCCTATCAAAATTCAAAAGGTGGTGACCTTTTTTATCTTTATTCTAGACCATGGACATTGGACAGGCCTGATTAAAAGCTCCAGACAAATATTTAAATAGATAAATAAAATCTAAGATTAGTAGGAAAGAAGAACATCGCTTTCATTTTTATTTGTTTTATACATAAGTTTCGGAATATTTTAATTTACCGAGAGAGAAAAAAATGTCTCAAATAAAATATCTGTAACTATGGATTTGCCACTCTAAAATCCCACTTGGAGTGTGTGCAGTAAAGTGTGTTTAGATACGAGAGTTAGGCAGATTAAATCTGAAGGATCTTGCTCGATCTAGTTGATTTTTGTTAAGATTTTCTGTCTGACCGTAGTGTATGTTTTTGAAAACAATGAATTCACATTTAAATAGTAAACTAAGTGGTTATCCACGGAGTCACGGATATAAATATTATATGAAATATATATAATCTATATATAATAGTACAAAATATTGAATGATAATTAGAAATATTAAAAATATAATATTTAACTCGAAATAGATTGAAAATCTAAAATCTAAGAAATGTTTTTCTAATAGCATGAAATTTAGTGATAAATCAAAAATCTAAATCGCTAAAAATATTTTTTTTACATAATTTTGATCAATTGATTTATAAACTCATGATTACTGAACTGAAAATCTATTTTAAATCACTTTATAATCATCATATTATCTTATCTATCACTTTATTAAATGTTGATGCATATTAATTATCCGTTACAAAATTTCATAATTTGATGCAAAATACCTAATGAATGCTTAGTAATAACAATGTTGGTGGAATTATATATGCATTTATCACATTATCTTTTTATTTCTCTCATTATTTTTTATATTTTTATCACATTATTATCATTATCTTATTTATAACCCAGGTATAGGACTTAAAATCCGGATTTACGATCCAGTCTGAAAAAACTGATATCTGGGGAGTATGTGTCCGTGTAGTGTTTCTACGGATCCGGCGGATCCAGATACGGATCCGAATAGTGAAATTTTAGGTCTGAATATGTAGATCCGGATCCAAACCTATTATATATTTAAATTATATTTATATATGTATACCATATATAGTTTATATATAATATAACTAAAATTATAGTTTTACTAAATTTCAATAAATTTTCATTTAAAAAAATAATTTTAAATAAATTAAATAAATGATTAATTAGCTAGTTTTAATTTATAATTTTAATTTTTTTAAACGTTCGGATCTGGATATCCGGGGATATTTGGATTTTAGTTTTGATATCTGGAATGTCTGAATCCGAATCCGGGTAACAATTACACCCGATTAAAATAATTAAAAATTAAAAATCATTAACCAATCAAATTATAACAATTTTGTCAAGACTTTACTGGTGATTGATAATGTAAATAAAAATCGTGAGTTGTCAATTAATATATAGAAGGATAACAAATTCATAATGCTTTCTAGAGAAATTTATTTTACTTCTCAGTTACCTTTTATTTTTCTGTCATATAACATATGTGTTACTCTGATTCTAGAGAATTTATGTTACACGAATATGTCTTGTTGAAGTTAGATCATATTCTTTATGTTTCATAATAAATTAAATGTTGATTTTTTTCTTGCTATACAAAACTCAAAAAATATCACATTAGAATTTCAATGCAGATTATATTTACTTTTAATCTAAAATTAATTGTAAACTATATTAATTTTATAAATAATTATATTCATTTCAAATTCTATTGGTCAAATAAGCATAACTAATTACACCTTAAATACATTTCAGTCACATTTTTAATATGTGAGAAAATGTCAAAATGACATTTTTAGTTAGTTTGAAAATTTTGAACCTTCTATCTTAAAACATGTCATTTTAGTTGAACGGTTGAGCACGTCTTTAAAAGAAACGACATAGCCAAATCAAATTAGTAGTTAGTACATACTGATAATATTTATTTTAGTCGATATATTTTCCATAACTATTTTAGTACATACTTAGCTACGTTTTATCATAAAACAAAATCACTAGAAATTTTCTCATATCTATATATTTTTGGAAATTAGTATTATACAGAAAGATGAAAGAGCATTGACGATTTCATTGCAGAAAGTCATGGCATGCAGAAAATTAATCGTGCACGTAAAAGAATATCAAATATAAGTCTCAGTTTGCTAGGTATTGTATATGGTATTGAAATTTACTTCTCGACTTGCAAAGAAAATTATATTTATTTCCAATTAAATAAAATATAATTGGAGAAAAATCGATGAAAAACATCTCATATCGGAAATATAAAAATTAATCTACTACTATATAAATGGTTATGGTCAATCCACTCATTACCAATTGATTTTAAGTTGGAAATCTATAATTAATCCAAATCTAACATGGTATCATAGCGATAAAATCAGTTGACCTAATTTACTACAACAACTACTACTATACCGATGTTGGGCCCTCTGTGGATGTTATTTTCACATTGTCCACTCTTCTAGATATCTGAGCGTGAGGGAAGATATTGATGAAAAATATCCCACATCGAAAATATAAAAATTAATCTACTACTATATAAAGGATTAGGGTCAATTCACTCTTTACTAATTAGTTTTAAGTCGGAAGCCTATAATCAACTCAAATCTAACAATAAACTCTAACCACAAGTTTATTCAAATGATTTGTATGGAGAACTGAAAAATAACAAATAAAGATAAAGGAGTTTGATTATTCAAAATTTCTAATCAAGAAGATAAGATAACGAACAGACCATTTGTCTCTCTATACCTACGAGATAATTTAACGACGGAGGGCGACTTTGCCTTCTAAGCTTTTTGTATTTACTTTAATGAGCATGAGTATTGTTGGAGCTAAACCAAATAAAGACAATCAAGACAGACGAATGTTTGGACGACACGTTCAAAACGCTTCGATCATTTCCATTAATGAGACATAGATATGTCTTGTACTAGTCATAACACTGTTTAAAACAAAAATTTAAGAACTTTTTATTCGTTGCACCGAAAAGAAAACGAAAAGTGTATTCTATTTAAAATGCACTTTCAGTAATCAATATTTATAAATTCTAAATCACTAATTGCTATTGTATTTTCTACACTAATCTAATATCCTGTGTTAATTACTGGAATTCATACATAGAAAAACTTATATTTTAAAATTCAACATTATTCAGTTAAATATTTATATTATTTTTAAAAAATTCTTTATGGAGAATATATTCAATCTAATATTTAAAAAGAACTGGAGGGATTTAAAATATAGTAAATGTTTATATTATTTTGGTTTATTGTGCAAGTTGTTATGAGCTTTTAAACATATTATATAATTTCATTTAAAATTAAGAGATTTATAATTTAACTAAGAAAATCCACCATAACATCTTAACATCACAAAATTATAAACTCAATAGTCCTAATAAAATTAGACATAAGTATACTTCAAATCATTATTCTATTAACATAGAAATTATCATCTTTTTTGAGAAATAGAAATTATCATCTTAACACAAACCATTTTAAAATCTCTTATATGTTATCAATTGAATCAAATAGCTAACAATGTGTAAGTTATAAAAAGTATAGACTCCAACTTATTGTCTAAACCTACCTAAGAAAAACCTTAAGGATTATAGTTTCAATCAATACCCTGTTTCTAGAGATGATATAAAATTCTTAATTTTTAATCATGAAACATATGTAATTGATTTTAATGTAATAAAACATATTTTGACCAACTTATATGAAATATACATGTTTCATAAGAAAATCCGAAAAGCATAGTTAAAGGATATGATCGACTATATAAATTTTACTATTGTCAATCGATAATTAATAAATTAATAACAATTCTACATTGTAATATTTAAACTAGATTTTGATCCGCGCTTTGGAAGCGCAGAATATTTTACGATGAAAAATTTCATTAATAACTTAACAAATATTTTGATAACTTTTGAAAAGTGTGTATTTTAATATTTTTTGTATTTAAATCAGTGTTTTTAAATTCAACCCGATTGTGATTATACCGGTTAATCCGGAGATCTGACAATTCAATTTAGGTTTTTAAAATATTCATATTAAAAAATTACTAAAATCCGAGATTAACCGATTGAACTGATGGATAACCGATATGTAATCTAATTTGATTTAAATTGTAATAGTTTCATAATTTGTAATCTTATAATCCAAATTTTGAAGTTTATTATTTTGAAATTTATGAAATTATAACGTTTTTTTACAAAATTTTAAAGAGAAAATGATAGATATAAAATAACTAAGATTAATTATTGTATTGTTTGGAAACATTGATAGTCGTATAAAAAATATATTGTTTTTAAACATTGATAGTAGTATAAAAAATAAGTATATTATTTGGAACATGAATAATAGTATAAAGAAAGGAATATTAATGATTTAATGTAGGTTTAACTATAAAGTATAAATGTGTATTTAATTTAAAAACTTACATAATAAATATTAGGTCCAACAAAATATTTCTTAAAAGTTTTAATAAGATAGATAGTTGTAGTGATTTTTTTCCCTATCTCATTGGCTTTACAGTTGTACACAGAGATTTAAACACATTTTAAGCACACGCTATATAAGCACATAGAATCAGAGTAATGTTTAATAGATATAAATACTAGTAAGTGTCTAACTACTGCTTCACTTTTCTCTTTCTCTCTCCCAAAATCCTTGAACAAGAGAGAGAGAGAGAAAGGAAGAAACACAGCGGATTTCTTTATCTTCTGTTCTTCGTTGACAATGTCGGGAAACAAGCAAGAAGAGGATCCTCGTATTAACGGAATCAAAACTAAGATCCGTGTCGTTCCAGATTTTCCCAAGAAAGGTATCTTCTTCTTCTTCTTCTGCTGTTTTTTTTGTTTATGGAAGAGCTCTGTTTTTGTTTGTTTGTTACATGCTTTGATTCGTCTGGTAGAAAATGTTGTTTGTCTTAAAACTAGTTTTCTTGTTTTTAAACAAAAAAATTGTCAAAAATAGTTTTCTTGGTTGTTTTTTTACCGAAAATGCAGGTTTCTTCTTCTGAATTCTCTTTGCTTGCCGACAATAACATTTGATTTAGAATAATATTTTGGACTGGCCATGAACAGTGTTGTTGGTCTTGAATCTTTTTTGTTTGTTTCCGATGAAGTTGTAACTTGAGAAAACCAAGAATCGTTTCTTTTTAAAAAAAAACAAGAGTTAAGGTAAAAAAAAAGAGAGAAGAATTGTTACATAAGTATGAGTAAAAACGAATGTGAAGGGTAATGAAAAAGGAAGAAAATTGCAGGAATAATGTTTCAAGACATAACAACAGTGCTGTTGGATCCCAAAGCCTTCAAAGATACAATTGATCTATTTGTTGAGAGATACAGAGACAAGAACATCTCAGTGGTTGCAGGTATTATCTCTAATTTATAATTCATGATTTCTTTTATTAATTTTGTGAACACTGATGTAGTGTAATTTTACGGTGGATTTACTGTTTAAAAGATTCGACCTAATTGAGTGAACTCGAATTTTTTATTGGTTTCAAGAAATCTAGGTTAATTTATCGGTTTAAAACAGTAAATAGTTTATTTTGGTGCGTCGTAATTAGTGGAGTTTTTGGATTCAAATGGTGATTAGTGGAATCTTTAACATGTAGTTTCCGGTCTAAAGGTTTCTTCTCATTGTAATTTGATGGAAAATACTTATTAATATACATCTAAATTAGGTAGCTCAAAGTTTGTTATTTGAAGTGGTTGTTCTAAATACTTAGTGCTCAACTAATTGTTTTGATTAAAAACTATTGTTCTTGTTTTTGCATGTGGTTGTGTTTGATATTATTCAAATTATATTATTTTATAAATATAATATTACATACCCTTTTTGACATCATAATCATATATTAATTATGATATACTATCAAAATTCGAAAGTGAGATACATATGGAAAGAGACAATATACCGTTCGTACTAACGTTTGCATTTTTACTGACGTACATACATGCACAGTTGTAAAAAGAATCATTTTTCAAGTGTAATGCAAATTATCAAATATTTTCGTTAATATCGTTGCTTTGATCAAACTTTTGGTTGAGACAAGACTCTCAAAAATATAATCTTTGTGGGTGACTGAGTGATGGGATGAGATTGATTGCCTGGATCATTCTTCCTCCCAAATCATATAAAAGAAAAGTTTATTTATCCCATATACTCTTCCACTTTTTTTAAAGCTTATAATTGTTTGATCTTGCCTGTGTGAAAAAGCGCAAGTGTTTGTTTGTGTGTGGTGGGTATTGTTTGGATAGATGGGTAGTTGAGTGATGGATGTAACCCTTTTTAAAAGAGTTGGCCCCAAAAGAACTTGATTTGGGTTTTCTTTCTTTTTCCATCATCATTGTTTTGGCCAATTCTTTCCTTCTCTCTTTTTCTTTATGCCTCTCTTCTTCTGTGTAGTGAAGTACAAAGATTATACTGTTACTGTTTAGTGGATGTGAAGTATGATGAAGTACATCATTTCCTTTTACTTTTTAAATCTGTATACTTTTTTCAGTTGCCTTCTTTAATCAATAGAATTTTGTCTATACAGGTTTTAAACGAAAACGATTAAAGTAATACAAACTCATTTGATATATACCAAAATCTATCAGCGGAAAACCATGAGAACTCAATGCATGAATATGTAATGTTTCAACATTTCCATTAGGAATTTCTATTTGAATATTTTCATAAAACCGTGTTAAAGGATGTGCTTATATGTGCATAGCACATGGCTAGTAAGACATGACACAATCAACAAAAAAATACAGTTGAATAATATTCAATCATTTTTGTTGACAAAAAAATGTCAGTGTATAAAATAAGATAAACATCTATTGGGTTTGTTGTTGGGATATAGATAGCTTCACTACTTGTAACATTCGACCGTATCTTTCGCGTTAGTGCTATGGAATCTGTCGATTGGGTCTGTTGTTGGGACAGATTGTCATTCTTTCGCTTTTTCTTATATACTAATTTTATTAATGAGACTCCTATGACATCTTAATAACAGCACATATAATAACGTAGTTGAAATATTTATGCCACTTAATTAGACCTTCTTTGCTAAATGACATAACCATTATAACCACGTTTGTTGTCATTTCAGGAATAGAGGCTCGTGGATTCCTATTCGGTCCACCAATAGCGTTAGCCATTGGAGCAAAGTTCGTCCCTCTCCGTAAACCCAAGAAATTGCCAGGTACTCTAACTTCTTAAACTAATCAGAGTATATTTGTTTCAGACATTTTTTTTAACAAATAGTTTATGGTTAAACGACGTAAAATGTTAATAGGTGAAACGATATTTGAAGAATACGAGTTGGAGTACGGGAATGACCGGCTAGAGATGCACGTAGGAGCCGTTGAGGCTGGAGACCGAGCTTTGGTAGTTGATGATCTAATTGCGACCGGTGGTACTCTTTGTGCTGCCATTAACTTGCTCGGTAAATTCACCATGCTTGATTAAAAAAAACAATTGAGTGATTAATTTCAAACCTAACCGATTGATAGAATTTTTTGGATCGTGTCAGAGAGGGTTGGGGCAGAAGTTGTGGAATGTGCATGCGTGATCGAGTTACCCGAATTAAAGGTTTGCTGTCGTGAAATTAAATACATTATATTCGAAATAATAAATTAGAGATCTTTTATTTAGCAAAAAAAAAAATAGAGATCTTTTAAATTGGTGTGACATTTAATTCTGTCGAGGTGGGAATTTAATATTTCGCAGGGAAGGCAGAGACTCAAGGGGAAGCCACTATGCATGCTGGTGGAGTACCGATGATGATTTTAGCTGAGATATTTGGATTAATGATTTGGTTAATTAAGTTTTGGTTATGCACCGAAAATTCGGATTACGCAGACTTATTATTGGATTATACAATATTTCAATTGAAAATCTGGTGGATTAGCTGGAACAAATAATATAAATTTCTTTGCTGCTAAAAAGTAGTACTGCACATATATATATATATGAAAGTTTTTTTTTCGAAAAACATATATATTAGTTTTTCTCAGTGGTATATAGTATTAGTATATAGTATTTTCTACAAGTTTAAATTCGGGTGGTGAGACAACAACACCTTGTATTCTATGAGAAGTTGAGAACCTATATATATGAAAACATACACTATCTAGTTCTGTTTACGAGAGTAGACCACCTTCTTTTCTGACAGAGGAACTAATTACTTTGATGTTTTCAAAAGAAATTTAAACACAGCAGTATTTGAACTAGAAATCATGACTAGACTTTAAATTCTATAGTACTTATTCTCTTTTGTGAGTATATCGTCCACTTTTTTTCAACTCTGGCATGGGAATCCGTGCAAGTCGGTGGTAACTTTCATTCAACCAAACACATAGAAAAGGAGTATTTAGCCAATTTATGAGGTCGAATACTGAAATTGTCGCTACTGTTGTATGTTATTACTCTCTTGTACCTAAACGTTCGTATAACAGTAATTATTGTATATACTGACATCTATATATGCTTGGAGTGGTAAACGGCGTCCCGCCCTGTACCGCAGTTAACAATAACAAAATTCTCTACATATTATTATATATCTATAAGTTTTTATAACTGTTTGTTCCACATCGTTCAATCCGCCGTTCAATCCGCAAATCACCATTCGGAGCCATGATATGTATTTCCTCTGTTTCAATATAGATGATGTTTTAGAAGAATTGTTTTGTTTCAATTTACATGAAGTTTTGAGATTTTAAGGTTACTTTAACTTTATTGGAAACTGTTCAACCAATTAGATTAATCTATCTTTTTTATAATTGGTCAACTGACTTTAAAATTATATATATAAAATACTTTTTTAGAGAAAAGTAATTTTCTTAATCTTTGTGCATTGAAGCATAACATCAAGTATTATGAAATAGAAGAAGTATTATCTAATTTAAAACCACAATTATAAGAGACAAATAAATGATTTCCTAGGTCAAGAAGACAAGAGCTATGATTAGGATGTCCATTTGATATTGTAATTATAGATTATAAATAGTCTTCCACCCAATTCTGTTTGCCATGATTATGTTTTGCGATCATATTTTCTGAAGTCAAACTAAAACACACATCCCCACATAAACAAAAAGGCCTAACTCTTGCACTAAATTAACAAAATAAAAACTACGCCGTGTTGCTTTTTCTTCGTTTATTAACAAAAAGGCTCAGTGTTGCTTTTTCTTCGTTTTATTGTAGACCAATTTAACTATCTAAATTTATATAACGTTTGACCAAAAAAAATATATCTATATTTACATAATACTAGGTGTTTTGCCCGCACATGCGGGCATAATCGTTTTACTAATAATTATTAATATATGTATTATGATTTAAACACCATGATAACTTATTCTTTATATTCTTAATCATTTTAGTTTTTTCGATTTTTATTTCGGTCTATGTCTTCTTAACACAAATGAAAACTTTAAAACTATGAAACCATAAGAGCATAATTACATATCAAATATTGCACACAATAAATCACTAAAACACACATAATCCAAGTAAAAACAAAATAAATAAAAATTAAATAAAAACTAAAGTTCGATGATAATTTAGAAGATTAAAAAAACAAATTGAGATAATAACAATATTTCATTGGTTTACTTGATAAATATATACATTGACTTATCTTAATATTTCATAAATTTACTTTTAATAAAAGAAAAATAGATAATGATAGTTTTATTATTAAAGTTAATTTATGGTTAATTATATAATGATAAATCTTATTATTCATTAAAAATATATCAATTTTAGCCGTTTTAGAAAATAAACCATTAAATACATGTTCATAACATAATTACAAGGAAACTCTTTAAACTTAATATTAAAACATATTTTTTTATAGATTAAACAGTAATAAAACATACACATGAAATAACTACCGAAGTAATTAAGAATAACTAATTCATAATTCCAAACTCCATGTAACAAAAACGATTTGTTCTTATACTACTTTCAAGCTCAAAGAAAGAAGAAAAACATAGAACTTCAACTAAAAAACAAATATCAAAAGTACAAAATATAGATGTCAAAAACTATTATCGAGAAAATTTGGAATGAATGAGAAAAATGAAACTATATAATTTAAATCATCTTACATCATATGAAAATAAGAATTGGTCCTAACTTGTTTAAAATAATTATAATTTTAATTCCAATTATAAATTTTGAAATCGTTATATTATTTAAATTAATAAATTAATGATTTAAGCTAAAAACTAATAAGAATCTTGTGAAAGTTAAAATAATTATAATCATAGATCCAATGAGAAATTTCGAAATATTTATATTATCTAAATTAATAAATTGATGATTTAATCTTAAAGCTAATAAGCATATGACAAATTAGCAAAATTAGCTAAAATCAAAGAATATATATAAATTAATAAATTGATGATTTAATCAAAAAACTAATAAGAATATGACAAATAATCAAAATTAGCCAAACTCAAGAAGAATGTGACAAATCAGTAAAATCACTTCATAATAATAATACTTATATTATTTAAATTAATAAATTAATAAGTTAAGCTAAAAATTAATAAGAATGTTGTGAAAGTTAAAATGACTATAATCATAAATCCAATGAGAAATTTCGAAATATTTATATTATTTAAATTTATAAATTAATTAGGAAGTTTGAAATATTTATATTATCTAAATTAATAAGTTGATAATTTAATTTAAAATCTAATAAGCATATGATAAATAAGTAAAATTAGCTAAAATCAAAGAATATTATAAAATTAATAAATTGATGATTTAATAAAAACTAATAAGAATATGACAAATAAGCAAAATTAGCTAAAATCAAGGATATTGTGACAAATCAGCAAAATCACTTTATAAATAATAATATAGAAAACTAATAAGAATATGACAAATAAGCAAAATTACCTAAAATCATGGAATACATGACAACTAAGCAAATTACTTCATAAATAAATTTATAAATTAATTAGGAAGTTTGAAATATTTATATTATCTAAATTAATAAATTGATAATTTAATTTAAAAATCTAATAAGCATATGATAAATAAGTAAAATTAGCTAAAATCAAAGAATATTATAAAAATTAATAAATTGATGATTTAATAAAAACTAATAAGAATATGACAAATAAGCAAAATTAGCTAAAATCAAGGATATTGTGACAAATCAGCAAAATCACTTCATAAATAATAATTAAAAGTAAAAAAATTCCATGTGTACAAGTTTATATGGTAACATAAATACTTTTATTATGTAACATAAACTTAAAACACTAATGATTTTGAAATATTTAGTAATAAATCAATATTAAACTATTTTATATGACAATTTTTTTCAATATAATAAAATTATATTTGATTGCGTAAAATAAATCTGAAACATTATTATATACAACATACATATAGGTATTTATCTTATATAATTTAAAACTATTTTAAAAATATGTAAAATAATATTTTGAATAACCAAAATAAACTATTGTTATACAATGATAATTATCAAAATAATGAAATTTTCTTTTAATATATGGTTAATTGTATATTAACAAATATAATTATTCGTTAACTTAATAAAGACTTTACAACATAATATAAATTATTTTTAAATAATGATAATTACCAAATCAATATAATTCGTTTTTAATTTACAGTTATTCATACATTAATTTGATTTTAGTTTCTGGTTAATTGATACAAACTATTTTTAGATAATTATAATCATCTAACCTAAGAAATTTGTTTCTAAATTATGGTTGATTATATATTAATTCGTTTTTAGTTTATGGTTAAGAATGTATGAATAAATTCAACTATTTATTAGATGTAGTAATAAATCATTAGGAAAAATCCTAAAAATATGATAAAAAAAATTACCTAAAATCATGGGGAATATGACAACTAAGCAAATTTACTTCTCAAATAATAGTATAGATAAGTAATAAGTTATTTATTCAAGAAACTACTTTAATTTACATTTACAAAAAACTTTATTTTAGTTTATTGTGATTTTAATCAAAGTAATTTAAAAATTTATAGTTGAAAACCTCCATTGTATTTAAGATTTTCAAATAAAGACGAAAGTAATTATTTCCACTAAAAAGAGAGATAAATTATATTTACATTAATTAGCTTTATGAAAGAAAAAAAGTTTCTTTCCATAAAATCACTATTTGCATGAGACTTATGAACACAGAACTGCACGGAAAGAATAAGTTTGACCTTAATTTGAATTTTATGTTGATTAGAAGAGTCTCTTATAAAAAAAAACAAAAGAAGAGTCTCTTATCTGTTTATAAGTTTAGTTTTGAGGATTCTTGTGTTGCGTTCCAATACTTTATTCAAAGTTTGACAGCTGCATAGTCCACAGAACTCCTTAATCCAAAAGTAAAAACTGGTATGATTGCTCAATGATTTCTTAGGAGTCCGTGTTGCCCCCTTGAAGCTTAGCTCCTTGAGAACTCAAAGCTGGTGATCGTAGTCATATCACCTTGTGTATCTGTAGGTACACAGAGAAGAGCTGTAAATGTTTTGGACATATACGAGGTTGATGTCTGAGTGTTGGTTTCACATTTCTTTTGTCCATCTTTCATGTGGATGTGTACACCACATGGTGTTGATAAAGTGTTTGATACATCCAAGTCAAAGACTTACATGTTCATGTGTCATATCTTGAATGTTCTATCGTATGATTTGAAATTGGAGTGACATCTATTTTTCCCCTTTTCTAATATTTTAATCATGCTGGCTACTAAGTGATGAGAGTTTTCTTTTGTGCAGAAAGCCAATCTCAACGCTGGAGAATCAGGGAACTATGACAATGTCTACAAAATAACAAAGCATGAATTTTCAGTCTAGTGCTACATGCTTTAATACTTAATCTCACTTCCTACTCTGCTCCATTTTTTTTGTTTTGCTTTGAGTTCTAATTCATTTTCTCAGTGTCCTCTTTTTGGTTCTTATGATCTTTGTATAATTCACTGAATGTAAGTCACAGTGATATGCTTTGTATAGTATGTTGCAGCTGAATACTTGGAAGTAACGCATGATCAAAAGACAAATTGTCTGGTAATAAAAGCTGCAACAATATTTGGTAAATGGGATGATAGTCCTTACTATGTTGCTGGTGAGTGGAACCAGCAAGACGAAAGTCAGTGATCCCGCATAAATGCCTCGTTTCTGTGGAGAAGGACCAAGCCACCACCTAATGTCACTAGACACAACTTAACCTCATTCTCCATCACCTTGAACGAGCTGACACCTGGATTTGTAACCTTTTCTATACTTGTGTTAACTCTCATGGATTTAGGAGATGCTTCCTCCGACAGACTCATAGCTCTAGGCTAAGACTGGACCAACGGCATCTGGCGAACGGTGAATATGAGAAGGCAAACTTAGAGAAACAAGGGTTAGAAAGAAGACAACGAATGGTACGTACGTTACCATTAACATTTCACTGGTCCATGATGATCTCTCTAGGCTGATCTTTTAACCTTGGACGACTGTTGTTTGTCTGTTACATTACGAGATCTCTTGCACTGTTATTCTGCAGTTGCGGCAACTTCAAGAAAGCCTGTGCAGACCTAGATGGTTCAAGAAACAAGGAGAAAGTGAAACGTTCAAGTACAGGGGCAGTATTGTGAAGCACGAGGACAACAGGAAGTGGGATGATTGCCCCGACATCTTGGGGGAGAGCAGCTAGCAGATTCTCGGTTTCATTTCAAGGTAATATACTCTCATCCTATCAGATCTTTAAGCATTATATGTACCTTGATAGAGAACCTGAAGTCAGATTTTTTTATAACAGTTTCGTTTCTTGCATTGAAGTCTGCTTAAGAGAAAAATTTTCATCCGGACATAAAGCCTCTGCATTTATCCCTCTAACGGAGAAAATTTTCATCCGTTTCTCGCATTGGGCCCGAGGCCTTTTAATTTTATAATATCAGTTGGTGCACAAAGAAAAAGAGAAAATTTTCATCCGGACAACATTGGAGTTGTTTACACAGAATCTTGAGATGGAGAATCAAAAGCTAATGTTCTGCTTGCAAGATGGGCATAGAAAAAGATATCAGAAAGGGTTTTTGCCTTTTTGGTTATATTCTTTTTGTAAGGATGTGTATTCATTATCTCCTAAGGTATCTGTATATTCGTATCTTTGTTTCTTTCCTATTAGTGAGAGCAATATGGGCCTCAACGTAACGGTCCATAGAAGTGGTGAAGAAGTAAGCCCAAGTCTTCCTCTAATTCAAAACAGAGTAAAGACAAATCAGAGCCGTTGCTCTGTGTACGAAGAGGAGGAGCTAGCGACGAGGAACCGATTTGATACCTTATCCAGACTGGTCAATGTCGACTCATAGACAGGCTGGCGAGAAGATAAGGCTCAGCCAATGATCTAGAGGGTTCTCATAGAGTTGTATATATTCGCTTGTAAGGTTTCATTGTAAAGCATCCGAAACAGTTATAAGAAAATCAAAGTAAAGTTCAGTCTTTGTCAAGTTCTTTTATGGTATCAGAGCCATTGTAAGCTCTAACAGGCGAATCAATGGCAGATCCACCGTATCCGTTTCCCAATAAAGTCCATGTCGTTAGCTCAGTCACGTTGAAGCTTAACGATAGCAACTACTTGCTATGGAAGACACAGTTCGAGTCTCTCCTCTACAGTCAGAAGCTCATCGGGTTTGTCAATGGTGGAGTCGTCCCACCAGAAACCACACGTCAGATCGAGAATGGCGGCGTTGTCACGACGGAGCCAAACCCTGTGTACGAGTCCTGGTTCTGCTCTGACCAACTTGTCAGGTCATGGCTGTTCGGAACCCTGTCGGAAGAAGTCCTTGGCTCAGTCCACAATCTCTCCACGTCAAGGGAGATCTGGATATCTCTTGCGGAGAACTTTAACAAAAGCTCTCTCTCAAGAGAGTTCTCACTGCGAAGAAACCTTCAGCTTATCTCCAAGAAAGGTCGCTCCTTGGCTGAGTATGGAAGAGAGTTCAAAGCGATTTGTGACGCACTCAGCTCCATTGGGAAGCTAGTAGACGAATCCATGAAGATATTCGGTTTCCTCAATGGTCTCAGCCGTGAATATGATCCCGTAACAACGGTGATACAAAACTCTCTATCCAAGTTCCCTTCCCCAACGTTCAACGACGTCTACTCTGAGGTTCAAGCCTACGATACCAAACTGAAGTCGTATGATGAAGCTGCTGCTCTGTCAACTCATCAAGCCTTTCAGGCGCAGCAAGCTGGCTATACCCCCAACGCGCCTCAGTACAACCCTAACTACAGAGGCCGTAGTGGTCGCTCACAAAACCTCTTGGTCGCAGACCGTTTGAAGAACTGAGACACAAACTTGGCGTTGTCTTTGCCCCCACGCCAAGTTTGCGGGAGAATATTAGCGAGAGCAACATGGGCTTCAACGTAACGGTCCATAAAAGTGGTGAAGAAGCAAGCCCAAGTCTTCCTCTGATTCAAAACAGAGTAAAGACAAAACAGAGCTGTTGCTCTGTGTACGGAGAAGAGGAGTTAGCGACGAGGAACCGATTTGATACCTTATCCAGACTGGTCAATGTCGACTCATAGACAGGCTGGCGAGAAGATAAGGCTCAGCCAATAATCTAGAGAGTTCTCATAGAGTTGTATATATTCGCTTGTAAGGTTTCATTGTAAAGCATCCGAAACAGTTATAAAAAAATCAAAGTAAAGTTCAGTCTTTGTCAAGTTCTTTTATTTCCTTCTCCACCTCTCTCGTTAAATAGTTGAGATTAATGTTAGGCTGCTCATACATTTGGAACAAGTTCTTTGTGATCCAAAATGTATTTTGTTAAAAAACAATCTGTGAGGAATAGATTAAGGGTCAATTAGCCCAATGGAATCCCTGTTGAAGCTTATAGCCATCATATTTGGGTATTTAGTCCATAAACCGTTATTCCTTTTTACCACTGATGTATGATTTATTACAAATTATAAAAAATATTATATCAGACGATTTTATAAACCTCCGATGATTATATTTGAGATTAACAACATTTAACGTTTATACTTGTATACCATGCAAAAGTTATTTGTAGTATAAAAAAATTAATGAACTCTTACTTAATTCTAATCAAATCACTATATTAAAAAACTTTCACAATAGCTTCTTATGTTTTTAATTTTGAAGCATGACTTTCAGCTTCCCAAAGATATTAGGTTCAAGATATCTAAACCTAAGTTTTGGCAAGGAACATTAGTTCAACCCTCAACGTTCTACAAAATTCTTGACAAAATTGTTTTCGTGCTTGAGACATTTTCTCTCTATTAAGTTTTTGGCAGGGAAGCTTTCAAAAAAAAAAAAGCTTTCAAAAAAGATTTGGCAAGGAATATTTACTAATATAAATTTACCATTGGACCACTAGCTAAGAGGATAAATATGACTTTTGGCATTATACGTGTTCTTTTCGTTTCATAATAATTGATGCCTTTAACGTACTGTTTTACCTTGTTACCCTTTTTTAGTAAATTACAAGGTAAAAACATTAGACATTTCGGAAATTCTTACAAGAAAAATGCATCCCCACCAAAATTTGATATTTTAATATGAAAAGAATATTACAAATGTTTTATGTTTTTTTACGAATGTTTTATGTTTTACTGTGTGAAAATGGAACATTCTAATAGTATACGTGTGCTCCATAGAAAAAGGAGATTTAGTGGCACATATTTTCAAACTAGCCTTGCGTAGAGACTAGCCGGGAAAGGTAACTTAAAACTCAAAAGTATCCCTGGTCTATAGAGAAAAGGTTTGGCGATAAAATTAATGAAAATCGAATTGCGATAAAAGTCAAACTTTCTAACCCATAACCTTAGCCTAATGATTAAGATCTAAATGCTTCTACACCCAGATCTGGGGTTCGACTCCCAGACTATACAATTTATTGCAGATTTTCTCAAATCCAGGTTTCAAGTCCCGGAGAGAGCGCGACTTATTAGGTAATTATACAGATTATGGAAGGAATGATTACAGGCAACTATGCGATTATGGAAGAAATAATTACAAGAGATTTTCAACATGGTGCAAGTAAATCTGGTCAGACATGGATCTTCATAGGACGGCTCAGATGATGCAGTTAGGCGTAGATCTTCATAAGACAGATAGTATTGTCGGTTGTCGAATCGTCTATGTAATGTTCCTAATAATTGTAATATCATAATAAATCAGCGTTAAAAAAAAAGAGAAAAGTCAAACTTTCTAACCCATAACCTTCTTTTATTTTTATTCAAAAGGACAAAACCCAAATATACAAAACACAAAGAGTTAAAAGCCCAAACTAAAACAACTAAAAATTATGTTGAAATGTAAAAGTTAAAATCATAGACGATAAAATATAAAATTTGAAATGTAAAAAAAAACAAATTATGTTGTAAAAATAAAAAAATAATATAACATTTTGAAATCTTAATTTAATAATAAAAATCAGAAAACTTAATATTATAGCATCCAAAAATATCATATATCGATAAAATTTATTAAAATAATAGGATAGATAGTGCTATGTATACAAATTACTAAAATAACAAAGCTACATTATTTAAACATGGAAATATATATCATAAAAAATATCAATCTACTGCATAACTAAATTAATTTTAAAATGTATTGAATACAAATTATAAAACTTAAAAAGCTATATTAAAGGAGATTATATATTTGATTATTTCAGATTATAATTTATATATCAAACTCAAAATATATTAATAATTAATAACAATCAATAAGAATATGAAATACATAAAACAAATCAATATATTTTAATAATCACGAATAAGAAGTTAAAACAATAAAATTATATAGTTGTAAAATATAAACACTAAATGTAAATTATATATTTAAAACTTCTACAACAATATAAAAATTATATATTTATAAAATAAAAATATCCGCACGAATGTGCGGATCAAAATTCTAGTACATGTTAAAATTAGGGAATGTGACTTTAAATGTTATATAACAGATGCTGGTCGAACTAGTCATTACCGACTGATTATTCTTAATTACTTTTACTATAGAACTAATATAAAATACGAAACCCATAATTTTATGAATGATACAAGAGCTCCAGTTCCATCAGTCCCAAGTGTACAATCTATAAGAAAAAACAGAATTTAACAAAATGATTTTTAGACAGTACAATTGCCATATTTAACCAAGGCTCCTTGGTATACCTCGCTAGCTCGCATGTCTTGCCATTTTGACACTTCTACTAGATGTCATATTGAGATCGTCTAAACGAACGTGTTAACATAAAAAAAAATTAGCAAAAAAAAACATATGAATGTGAATATAGAGTCACGTAAATAAAATAAAATTAATTCTCAAAGGCCCTTAATGTAAAGACACGCGGCTCTTACATGTAGAGCGACGCACATCTAACTCTAAGCCTAACATGAGAGGGTTGGCAATAGTAAAAAGTGGCACATACACATCGTAGTGAGTATCTTAAAACCCTATAAATACTAACAAGCTAACTTCATTTCAGATCACCAATATCTACACAACAGTCCTGCGTTGAGGACATAACACCATGAAGAAAATGAATCCAAAATATTCACGAACAACCTTAGCTCTCTTCTTTGCACTCACCATTTTTCTCTTGGGCCACACTGAAGCAAATAGACCAACTCGCCCCCGTGCACGTCCACCTCCACCTCCACCACCAAAGGCAAGAACGCCACCAACTTCTCCTCCTCGTGCATCACCAGTTTCTCCGCCAAGAACGCCACCAATCTCTCTTCCGCGTACACCACCAGTGTCTCCACCAAGGAGTGCACCAACGTCTCCTCCACAAAGACAACTAGTGTCTCCGCCAAGAACGCCACCAACCTCTTCTCCACGTTTACCGCCGGCATCTCCGCCAAGAAATCCACCAATGGCTCTTCCACAAACACCACCCATTTCTTTGCCAAGAACGCCACCAACTTCCCCTCCTACTGCGCCACCAGTATCTCCACCAAGGAATGCGCCAATGATTCCTCCACGAGCACCACCTGTTTCTCCACCAAGAACACCACCAACTTCGGCTCCACGTCTACCACCAGCGTCTCCACCAAAAAATCCACCAATGACTCCTCCACAAACACCACCAGTGTCTCCGCCAAGAACACCACCAATTTCTCTTCCAATAATACCACCAGTTCTTCCGATAATACCACCAGTTCTTCCAAGAACACCACCAATTTCTCTTCCAACCATACCACCAATTTCTCTTCCAAGAACACCACCAATTCTTCCGATAATACCACCAATTTCTCTTCCAAGAATACCACCGATTTCTCTTCCGATAATACCACCAGTTCTTCCAATAATACCACCAATTTCTCTTCCAAGAACACCACCAATTCTTCCGATAATACCACCAATTTCTCTTCCAATCATATCACCAATTTCTCTTCCAAGAACACCACCAATTTCTCTTCCAATAATACCACCAATTTCTCCCTCAAGAAGTCCGCCAACGGTTCCTCCAAAGGCACCACCTATGTCTCCACCAGAAGCACCACCAACCTCTCCTCCGCGTGTACCACCTGTGTCTCCCCCAGTACCTCAACCAACAGCTCCTCCACAAACATCACCAATGTCTCCGCCAAGAATGCCACCAACTTCTCCTCCACGGACACCTCCGGTCTCTCCACCAAAACTTCCACCAGCTGCTCCTCCAAAGAGAGTACCACCAGTGTTTCCACCAACTGCTCCACCACGTGCACCACCGGTACCTCTGCCAAGGTCCCCTCCACCACCTCCACCTTCCCTGCTTGGAACATGCCCTCGTAGGATTGGCCCCCAGTTACGAATATGTGGAAGTATCCTAAGCATTATCGATCGTATTATAGGAATTGGAAGGGTGCAGCCATGTTGTCTTATCCTCCGTAACCTGTCTAATGCTGATGCACTTGCTTGTTTGTGTGAGTCAGTTAGAGCACCACGTGGAAGTCTCCCTCCTAATATCAGCACCCTCTTCAGGAATTGTGGCGGCAGTATTCCTCCAGGCTTCACTTGCCCATGACCACTTCCTTTTGCCACCAGTAACTAAAATTATACTCACTATACCCTCAAATCGTAACTCTCCTATTCTCATATAACTTGAGCTTTGTAACTTTTATACTTTCTTTTTTTTGAAAAAACTTTTATACTTTCTTCCAATAATGAAATAAAAGAAGTCTATAAAGATTATATTGGCTTACCATTGCGTGTTTTTTTTTTTGGGCAAACCATTGTGTGATTATATTTGTTTCTTAAACATACGAAACCTTCGGAGTTCATGGATAGGCTGCGAAATTTTTATCGAGCAACTTGATACATACGTAAACGCAAATCTCAAACAAAATGCATGCAGAAGCTAATTAATGTAGATTTTGTTTTTTTATGAACTAATTATTTAATAATATTGTAAACAGAAATACGTAATGTTTAACCGATTGGATGACACACATATAAAAAACTAGATCCACTAAATTAATGAAAAAATGCATACAACCATGAGATTAAAACCGTGCGCATATGTCCATTTATTGGGAAAATTGCCAATAGAGAACAAAAAAACAAGGGTGTTGTCCCTTTGGTATAAATCATTTTTTGTCCAATTTTTCTCCTTTTTACCCTTTGTATTTCTGAAAACTAATGAAATAAATACTTTTGTGAATCAAAAAAAAAATTTAAAATATAAAGAATTAATAAAACATCTATATACACATGCTGGTATTTTTATTTTTTTCAAAAAGTTGATAAATAAAAATTTGAAAATACGTTCTACTAAAGGTAGAATGTGCCTTCTACGGAAAATGGTATAGTAGAAAGCGATTTCTAAAATAAACACGTTCATCTACTATTTTTAGAAAGTACATTCTACTGTTTACTAATTTTCTAAGAAAGTGGAATGCGCATTCTACTAATCCTAAAGCTATCTACTTTTCGTCCGAAAGCATCTTCTACTTTTATTAAGTATTCTAAATTTCGCGGAATGTGTTTTCTAAAATGTACTCTTCCGTCTACTAAAAGTAGAAAGCGTGTTCTAGATTTTTGTCAATGTTCTAAACTTTTAGAAGGCACCTTCTACGGATAAGATACCTGTTTTTTGCGAAAATTAATGAAAAATTCAGTTAAGGAAATATTCTAAAAATCTCCTAAAAATATTCTAACTTCCTAAAACGTGTTATTTTCGATTTTACTTGTCAAAAACTTTTAAAAAATGATTATACCTTGTCTTCTTCATTAATCTATGGGTTTTCCATAGTTTTTCTTTTGATTTTTTTTCACAAACTCTTATTCTCTATGATACATATCTATACAACATGTGGTGTTTTGAAATTAGGTGCAATTTTTTGTAAAGTTTAATTTTTATTTTATAAAGTTTACAAATTTTATTTTTATTAAAGTTTTATTAAAAACATTTTTAAAAGTTTTATTTTTATTAAAAAGTTCGATAAAATTCAAAGGTCACAAACATTTTAAATTTTTTATAAAATAAAACTTTGTAAATTGTTTTTTTATAAAGTTAGTTTAAAGCTTTTATTAAAAAAAATTAGTAAAGTTTTATTTTTATTTTTATAAAGTTTAAAATTTTTATTTAATTAAAGTTTTATTAAAAACATTTTAAACTTTTTATAAAAATAAAACTTTGTAAAATGTTTTTAATAAGTTTATTTATCGTTTTATTAAAAAATTGTTAATTATTTTTATTTTTACAAAGTTTATTTTTATTAAAAAATTAAAAGTTTTATTTTCCCTTTTTAAACGTTTTAATTAATTTTTTTAAAAATTCTTTTAGTTTATTGTGTTTAATAAAAACTTAAACAAAATTTATAAAATTTGTAAACTTTATAAAAATAAAAATAAAACTTTACAAAAAGTTTTTAATAAAATTTTAAACAAACTTTAGAAAAATACATTTTAATTTTTTTATTTTTATTAAAATTTTTGATAAAATTAAAAAGTTTACAAACATTTTAAACTTCTTATAAAAAATAAAACTTTTTAAACTGTTTTTTATTAAAAAAATTGTAAATTATTTTTATTTTTATTTTATTAAGTTTTAAAAAGTTTATTTTTATTAAAAATTAATTTTTTTTTAAAAAAATCCCTTTTTAAACGTTTTTTAATTATTATTTAAATTATATTAGTTTAATGTGTTTAATTAGATTAATCAAGGGTTAGTTTTGGGATTATGAAAGAAATTATACTAAAGGGACAACTAAATGATGGTTTTATACTATAGGGACAACCATGCTGAATTTTTGTTCCGTTTTGGCAATTTTCCCTTTATTTATCATATAAAACCACTTAAGAAGTTATGTTGTTATAACTGATATTGCGTGGAAGAATCTCAAAATAACATATTGCAATTTGCAAGAAGGGGTCTTACCTAAGCATCCGTTTAATGTGTATGGAGATGAAAAAGGCGTGCGATAGAGCGGTCAGAGGCTCACAAGTCCATACCAAAAGGATCTCGTTGCATACTTAAATTTGGCTGCTGCCTCGCTGATAAAAGAAAGATAGCATGGGCAGGCGGAAAAATTCAGTTGACAGGTTCATTCCTCGATGACGTATTCGATTCAAATCCGCAAAATAAAGAAACAAATAAAATAAACTAATATATTAGAGAAATATTTATTCTTATTAACATTTTAGAATCATTTGTTATAGATATAAATATTTTAAAATTATAAAGTGATTTGTCGTTATCACATTGTCAGAACGAATAAAAATGACCTTAAAAACTCATAAGCTCAGAGATGCGTAAAGGCAATTAACACTTGCCTAACTCTTCAAGACCTCATTTAATTATAGGAAGTTACTGTTAGGCAATTCGAGTTAACTAAAAAAGATGACAACGATTATGTTCAATGCTTTTCATGGCTCTATAAATACCCACATAGCCTCACCACAAGCATCCACACTTAAAATCAACAAAATACAAAAAAATGGTCTCAAAGAGCTCAAACACCATTAGCCTCATCATCATCTTCCTCATCTTCAGCCTCGCTGAGGCTGACCTCTTGCTCTCGCCTTCGCAGGGCTTTGGTACGTGTCCTAGAGACCCATTGCAACTTGGTGTATGCGCCAATGTCCTTGGCCTAGGCAATGTCATTGCTGGCGACACCAGAGCACGGCCGTGCTGCAGTGCTATCACTGGCCTTCCGAACGTCCAAGTAGCCGATTGCCTCTGCTTTGTCTTCAGGCCACTTCCTTTGGTTTTCGTATCGATAAGGCCGTTAGAACAATATTTTTCGCTTGTAATATGGTTTTTCCTATTGGCTTTCAGTGTCCACCACCACCAGTATCTAGCCCTTAATCTCACCTGATTAAGAACAAGAACCCTATCCAGTAACTACTTACAACGCAAGTATGCTTATACAGTGTTGATGTGTGTTTCGTTGTTAAACAGGGCGTAATCTCCTAGTCTATATTTAATAAGTGATTTTGACATGTGTCATCACCATATTAATTTTGAAAGAAAAATTATGACATAGCACACTAACATTGATGACATGGCTTGAAGTAAATTATGACATGGATATTTACATTTAGTGTTGATTTATATTTAAGATAATTTTTTAAAATATGGTAATAACTTATAGATCATTATGACATATTTACATTTAATATTGATTTATATTTAAGATAAGTTTTAAAATATGGTAAATAATAAATTAAATAGAAATATAATAATAATTAAAATTTCGAAATATTATTTAGCTATATTTTTATAATTTTAATTACAAAAAACAATTCTTCAAAATACTATGCATTTTTAAGAATAATTTTTAAATAGTGACATGGACATTTACATTTATTATTGATTTGTATTTTTAGTAAGTTTATAAAATATGGTAATAACTCATAGATCATCATTAATATAGAAATAAATAATATAATGTTATAAATATAAATATAATATTATTTTGAAAATTTTCAAAATTTAATTCTATTTTATAATTATTATACTAAAACAATTTTTCAAAAATTAACAGTTTTTAAATGTAATTTTCTAATCCAATACTATTAGTTTATTTTTAATATCCATAAATTTAGAAAATTATTTAGTTTATGTTTTGATAATTATACACTTAACAAAATTTCTCTTATATTACAAAATTTGATTTAATATATTTTAACAAAAAGATATAAATTAAAGAATATTTCAAAATTGTAATTTTTTATATATATACATATATACTAAATATACATTGAATAAAAAATATTTTCTGCACATTGTGCAGGAAAACACCATAGTAGTGACTATATATGTTGTTATGTGTACGAAGAATAATACTTGAATAAATATGTCGTGTGCGAATATTAATATATAATTAAGTGTTACTTTTGTCTTGTTCCCCACATATCATATGTTCAAAAAGAGCAGATGGCGGATTTAGTATGTGAGAATATAATTTCCCAAAAAATTGGATAGAACCTAAATGAATATATAAAGATATGTATTAGTTCACAGTTGAAAATATATGATATTTAACATATAGTAGTATTAGAATCTGATGTATATCCGAGCTGAAATTGGTTCGGTCTATAAAAAATTAGCCAATCGATTTTAATTGATATCGACCTAACCCAAATTAGTCTGGCCAATTTAACCTATAATTATCCTATACGATGTAATGATCATCGATATAAGTGGATAGACATATTCTTATTACAGGGGTGATGGAAATATTCCTCATGGAAATGTAAATAAGAAGTAAGTGATATACAAAAAGATATGAGATAATTTATTTTTGTCAATCAATTTTAAACTCAAATTGCACGTTTCATGTTGCTACTTACTATATTTAGAGGGAGAGAAAACAGAGTGAAACATGGCGAGAAGTTGATGCAATTAACTATGCTAAAAAAGTTTGCAGACAAGTGTATCAGGAACAAGCTTAGTCTGGTCAGATTGAAGGGGAAAAAAGGTATGGAGGATATTCTTTGTTATTGGTTCCAATCTAGAAATGTAATCGGTTTCTTTTTGCAATTTGTTATTTCTGGTTGGATCCTAAACTAGTTGGCACTCTAGTGTAAAAAGGCTTTTTTGAATAAATTTAAAATTCATTCAAAAAAAAAATATGGATAATTCAATTATGTACGTTCACTAGTAATTCGTCATCGAAAAATGCTATTCCATACTGTATGTTCAAGGATGAAGAATGGGTCTTTTTCATTTAACTGCATGCGGTCCCGAATTTTTGTTTTATCATCTTTGGAGAGAGTTGTCAACTTGTCATCGACGAGTTTTTTTTTCCCGAGAGTTGTCATCGACGAGCTTTCACTTTTGCCCATTTTATGGCGAATTTAAGTTTTTTTTTATATACTTTGTACTCCCTCTATTTTAAAATGTTATATATTCTAGACTTTTCGCACATTTTAATAAAACACATTAAATTTGCAAAAGAATGTATGATTATTTATTTTCCATAATTTTAAATCAATAAAAATCCAATAAGTGCAATTAATTTCTTTCTAAGTTTGCAATTAGTTAATGAAATATGCATTGAAAATGTAAAAATAGAACATTTTGAAACAATTTTTTTCTAGAATATGTAATTTTGTAAAACATAAAGAATATCATTTAAGTGGTATTTAATGTTTTTATACAAATATTTTAAAAAAAAATATAATTTATCTTGATTACATAAAAATAACATTAAATCAAATAAGTTCAACCATTGTAATTGGTCATAAATGTCAAATAATATCAAATTTAATCTTGATAATGAGAACATCATTTATTAAATAAAATATTTAAACACCATTTAAAATAATACAAAGAGAGTATATACTTCGGTTCAACTTCTTTTAAAAGTTTGGTTCTATTTGGTAAACTGAGAAAACGATTATCAATTCGATTTGGCAATTAATTATTTTGATTTCTATATTTCAAAAAAAGTATAATCAAACCATAAAATGTTCAGCCAAAAATTTGAATCTAACTAACCAAACTAGATGCAAGTGGTTCCATTAAATGAGTTGGAAGAGATGAACATCCATGTGACCCTCTCTACCATAATTTCCTATTCATTTACAATTTATTCTTTTATTTATCTTCCTAGGCCCAATCATTGTTTTCGGAGGGCTAGTAGTTTGAAGATTTGAGGATCACTTAGAACAGATTAAATTTAAGGAGGATGAACTAGCAGTCTAGCATCATGGAAAAGTGATGGAGAATTGACCAAAGCATCCAACGATCAAGCATAGTGGCAAGAGTCAATTCCAAAAACGGTCGGAAAAACAAGAGAGAGAGAGAGAAAATATTCTCTCTAGAGTCTCTCCCCCCCCAATCTCTTTAACCTAGCGCCGCCATCATCACAACCCTGTTACGGTGAAGAAGTTCGACGGCAAGTTTGCTGTCCTTCTTCGCCACCCCATTTCCTCTTTTCTTCTCTCTTTTGCCTCTATCCTCCATCCTTCTTCTCTCCATCTATACCGACATGCTTTTCTCCTCTGGTTTCTCTGGTTCACCGGTGATTTAGCAACGGCAATGACGGGCGTCCGTTAAGCCGCTGGAGGAGAAGCGAGGTGTAGCAAGTTGAAGTGTTTGGTGGCGCCAGTAGGTTATCTCTCGCACCAAAGGGTTTTTTCTTAGATCTGGGTCAGATCTAGGGGTCTACGGTTCATCGGGAATTAATGGAGAGCGTCGCTGCCTCGCCTGGAGCCTTCCTTACCGTCTTCCAGACTCTTTGTCGTCGATTTGCTACCCACTGGTCTGTATGAGTTCCTCTTCTCTGTCTCCCGCAGGTACACGATGTAGAGGCCATCGTGGAGGTTTACTCTGTCGCTCGATCTGTCTCTTTG
Organism: Raphanus sativus; assembly: GCF_000801105.2. Lineage (NCBI taxonomy): Eukaryota > Viridiplantae > Streptophyta > Magnoliopsida > Brassicales > Brassicaceae > Raphanus > Raphanus sativus. Next base: position 5,715,473 of record NC_079514.1, read on the forward strand.
CACAGCAGTGCGTTTGGTGCTTTCGGTTTGGTGAGCTCCTCCTCTTCGCAGATCGGCAAGGATCTTGGGCTGTCTCGTAGTTAAGCCGCCGTGGCGTTTGGAGTCTCTCACCTTTGTCGTAGCTCTCGCCTGTTTTGAGAGCTCTGCCTCTTCATGTCCTAAAATCATTTGATTGTTTATGGCTGCCCAAAGATGTTAGCTGCCTTTCTTGAGTCTCGTCGAGCCTTCCGACTTGGTATGTGGCCGGTTTCTGCCGTTTCCCTACCGCCTGCTTCCACACCGTGAAGCTCATGAGTCTTGTAAGGCTTGCTGTTGTTGATATTCCTGGAGGTGGTAGCGTTGTCTGTGCTGATGCAGAGCTTGTCACCTCTTCCGGCTAATGCGATTGCAGCCTCCCCGCCCAAGGGGACCTCTGATTATCAGACTTCTTTGATGCTATTGATCCTTTAGCAGGCTCCAGCTTAAGGTGGCTCAGTCATTTCAACTCTTCAAGTGTATAGTGCAAAGTAACACATCATTAGTCTTAGCATTAATCTAGTTCACTAGATTAGTCCTATTATGTTCTACAAGCTCTTTTAACTTTTTTTGCGGCTTGTACAACCAAATTAGCTTCTTGAAGCTCTTTGGATTTCAAGTTTCACCACTTGTAATCTTTTTCATTACTAGCTAATGATATTAACATTCTTAGCAAAAAAAAAAAAGAGTCAATTTCCAAGGATTCGAAGGGCTTAATCATCCTATAAATGTTGGTACCTGTGTAGACTGACTATGTGGAGATTATTATGAAGTTCGCGTAAGTGTGTTCAAGGCTCTCATATATACATTTTGATACATCAAAGACTAAATCCACCCATATGCATCATTCGTCGTGTATCATTAATTGCTGCATAAGAATCAGAATATTGTCAATGGTGTGAAGCTGTACGTGGTGAATAACCATTTCATATCCAAGAACAAGACTGAATAAGCCTCTTAATCCGAACAAGTATAAGTACCAAAGACATGGAAGAATAATAGCGCCATGAAACAAGAGATGGAATCCATTGTAAAAGTTAGAATGAATAAGATGGGACATATAGATTTACAGGTAAACGAACCTGACACTACACAAGCATAGGGACTTAAAATCATATTTATAACCAAAAACAATAGCACAGTTTCTTTGACTAAAAATAACACAATCCATAGCAGGAACAGCCTGTGTAACTGAAGATATGCCACTGATTAAACTGCAAGACTAGTATAATATGTACCATTACAGAAACGCCATAGAAGTTAGTGAACAAAGAAACATAGAGAGCTTCACAATGTTCAATTGGAGGCACAAGCTATTCTTCAGCTATCTGATACATTATTGTAATATCAACTTTTTAATTTATTTTTGAATTGTTATATATCAAACTTTTAGCAGAACTGGATTCTCAAAGTGTAGACTTAAACGACACTAGTCACAGTAATTAATTTCATTTAAGGACCAGTAAAGTCAATGATAAGTAAGAGGTCCAGTTTCATTAACTCAGCTGAAGTAACAATTAACATTGAAACATTGTTTCAGGCATAAAATCTGCAAAATGGCACAAATAATTTCATTTCAGAAACTTTTCAAACTGCAGATTTCATCTCATGCACATACATATGGTAGAATGCAAATAATTCCAAACGGTAGAACATAGTTAAAACACATATCATTTTACTGTTGTCTTTTTCCTAGAACATACATTGGAAAATGGCGTTAAATACAAAACATCCGCGCCATTTGACCAGTAGTAACACTAGAGTTTTCATAAGTAAAGAAAATCACACAGATTCCCTGAATACTGTAAAATACTAAAGTACCCTAACCATGTCGATACACAACCAACTAAAGAAACAAAGAACCCAAAGGAAGACGAAAAATAGCAGAGCATTACAGGAAGTTAAAAAGTGAAAATGGTCATTCTTCCTTTATCAGAGTTCTTCTACACCCCCAGGAGTCATAAGTAGGTTCCCTAGATACACACCTGCAAGAGAATTGTCACACATAAGTAACCCCAATGCTGATATATAAACAATCATAATCAGTGAAAATAAAGCTTTCACTTACAACTAGTAGTTCCTAGTCAATTAGTCAGAACCAGAAGATATCAGGAAGGCTTGTACATATGGCGCCTTAGCATCTCATTTATCCCCACAGCTGAAATGCTTTTCACACCCAATAAGATCACGGAGCTTCTCATCACACTGAATAGCCATTGGATTTGTCTGGTCCTGGTAAACATGTTGAAAAAGCAGAACAATAAAGGGTGCTTAGTTGTCTAGTCTGTAATCCATTCAAAAGGCTCTAAAACATATGAAGATGTGAAAATCAAATCCCACTAAAATAAGCTTTGTTAGAAACAAAATAAAAAGAAGCAACTAGAGTATTCACTCACCTCTAGGTTGTTGAGTTTAATGTACTCCCAAACACGGCGAATAATCTCTTCCTCCGTCATCTCCGTCTCCCCCGTGCCAAAGAACTTTGCAAGTGGCTCAGATAATGCAACAGCTGAAGTTGAACTAGCAACAGGCTCTGTGTTTTCTGTCTCAGTCTTAGTCTCCCTCAGCTTTTGCCCGTTTCGCTTGACCAGAGTCCTCTGCCAAAAGATAAACAGTCAGTAACAACGAACTAACCAATAACATATGTAGTTTGAGCAATTGAAACCATTACTTGATGGATCAAGCGGGAGGATATGCTTAGCAAGCAACTTATTCATCTTGAACATGTCAGTGCAATCACACTCAAAAACCACACGCAACGCATCATCACATATGATCTTCCGCTTGTTACTAGGGTCTTGGAGGTTGTTCTTCCTTATGTAAGCCCATAACTGCCTCACAATCTGAAAAAGACAAAACCCAAAACAGAGCAACACTATTATAACAAACCCCCCAATTGCTTATACACACTGGTCATAATCCTGAATGTAAGAAACTGTAAAAATAACCTCAGTTCTGGGAAGAGCAGGTTCACCAACAACAACTTCAAGCTCTGGAGAGACCCTACAGACTTTGTTAACCCACCAGGACCACCCTTTCTCTTAGTTCCAGCTGGAGCACTGCAACGGAAAGAACATTACACAATCCCCCAACTCATAAAACTTGCAATAACTTCATAAAGTTTGATACTTTGGGTAAAAATTACAAAACTTGTTAATAAAAATCCAATTTTTAGGATTAACACACTATAATAGAGCGGTGGGTGTGTACCAATGTGCTAAATATAACTCTAGATTGGGCAAATAAACCTAGAAACCAGTAAAATGAAGAAACTTGACCTAAAGATTTAGACTTTCCTAAACCGGAAACCCACCAAAATAGTATATGATGCAAACCCTAAAAGACCCCAAGAACAAACCTTTCTTTAGGGGCTTGTGAAACCAGAACAGAGGGTCCTTGCCGCGGAGACTGTAGCTGCTGCTGGTGCTGCATCGGCGGCATGTAAGGCGGATACGGCTGCCGGAAATTGAGGTCATAAGAGTGGTAAGGAGGAGGAGGAGGCTGGAGAGCGAAATGAGGAGGGTATTGTTGAGAATGCGAAACAGAGAATTGAGACGGATGTTGAAGTGCGAAATGACCTTTCCCCTGAACATTGACGCCGAAATGCAGCTGCTGCGACGGCGGCGGAGGAGGTTGTGCGGTTGATGCGGAAGCGGAAGCAGAGGAGGTTGATTGGTGAGGACGGAGGAGGAGATTTGATCTGGTCTCTGATGAAGCTTGTCTTCTCCGTGAGGTCTAACCCTAGCTTAGCTTCAAGCTGCTGAACGACGCTGGTTAACGATGTGAGGGAGCTAAGGTCGGATTGTCGGAGCAGAGTCTCGACTCCTTTAGCTAGATCCTGGTCCGACACCATTGTACAAAAGCAAACAAAAAAAACAAATCTCTCTCTTTCTCTCTCTCTTACCCTTGTCCCTTTCTCTCTCTTACTCTTGTCCCTGTTTTACCTCTCTGTCTCTCTCTTTATAAGTCTTTGAATGACGAATGTACCCTTTATTGGTTGGTTTTGATTTATCTACTTAGTTTAAATGTCCGTATTACCCTTGTGAGTCACGGTGTTAAAGTTTATGGGTAGAGGGTAGTATCGTCGTTTTTGGTGACCTCGTTGCTTTAACTTCCTGGCCAGCTGGCTGTAACTTGAACCCATCTTTTCACTCGATTGTTAAATGTCCTCTACGTCCCCTGAGATTTTGACGCGTTTTATTGTTGTTGGTTTCGAGAAGCTTGAGGATATAAATGGTATTTTGTCATCATTGGATCGTGAATCTTTAAGTAAATTAGTACAGATTGATAGTTTGTGACAACAAAAAGATTACAGATTATTATCCTGTGACAAGTAAGATTTGATGTAAAAAAAAATAATTATCTCATCCTCCATTTATTTGAAGAGACAAGGAATAGTATATAAGATAAATATTTTAAGTTATTTCAAATAATTAATTAGAATGTTGACAGAAAAAAAAATTCAAAAATTAACTTTCAAAGTTTTCTATTTTTAATAATTAAAAGTGATAAATTATCAAAATTAAAAGTAATTAAATTTCTTGAGATATTATTAATTTTCCATCATTTGACAAAATTTTAATATTAAAGATACTTTTTTAATATAGATGAAAATCTATATTAAATATTAGTATATCATTAAACTAATATTACTAATGGGCTAGAACAATAAGGCCCAATAAGAAACATTAAGCCTGATTCTCACAATAGTCGTCGGCCTCTAAAGCGACCGCGAAGTTCTTGCTGCTCGAATAGATTCACGAGTCGACTCTTCTATTCGAAGTCTAGGGCAATTGTTGCGCAAGGAGATTCTTCTGAGGATGAAAAGTGAGAGAGAAGAAGTCAAGAACGGTGGTTTCGAGAAGGAGGAAGAAGAAAGAGAGCTAAAGCGTAAGAGAGCAATGGAACGGTCTCCACCAATAGATGAGCTCGAAGACGACGAAGGCGACGCCTTTAAAGGTCGCGGGAAGCATTCGCGCCACGTCGAAGTCCGTCGCGATTGCCCTTATCTCGACACAGTCAACCGTCAGGTAAAATCACCATCTTACTTACCGACCAAAGTCTTGTGCTTTTGCAAAACTTGTAATGTAATCTAAATCTTTAATGTTTTGGTTTGGTTTGCAGGTATTGGATTTTGATTTCGAGAGGTTCTGCTCTGTCTCCTTGTCGAATCTGAACGTTTACGCGTGTCTCGTCTGCGGGAAGTACTTCCAAGGGAGAAGCCAGAGGTCTCATGCTTATACGCATAGCTTGGAAGCAGGACACCACGTTTACATCAATCTTTTGACCGAGAAGGTCTATTGTCTTCCTGATAGTTACGAGATTAATGACCCTTCTTTGGATGACATTCGACACGTCTTGAATCCAAGGTTTGTTGGATCTTCTTACTACTTATCTTCTTGCTAGTTCCTTCTTATCAAGGCCTTGGTGATATACATTTGTAGGTTTAGTAGGGGACAAGTGGAAGAGCTTGATAGGAATAAGCAGTGGTCTAGGGCTCTTGATGGCTCTGACTATCTTCCGGGAATGGTAGTTCTCTCTCTTTCTCTCTATTTGGGATACAGTTTGTCATTGAGTAAGTTTTGTCTCCTAAAAGCAGTTAACTTTATGCAATAGGTGGGGTTGAACAACATACAAAAGACTGAGTTTGTGAATGTTACAATCCAGTCGTTGATGAGAGTTACTCCTTTAAGGAACTTTTTCCTTATCCCTGAGAACTATCAGCATTGCAAGTCTCCTCTTGTTCACCGCTTTGGGGAACTCACTCGTAAGATTTGGCATGCTCGAAACTTTAAAGGACAGGTCTGACTCTATTATCATGCCTCACTTTTTCATATCCTCACCTAATGAGAGGACCGACCTTGCTAATTTAATTTACATTTTGGCAACAGGTCAGTCCACATGAGTTCTTGCAAGCGGTCATGAAGGCTAGCAAGAAACGATTCAGGATAGGCCAGCAGTCAGATCCAGTAGAGTTCATGTCGTGGCTGCTCAACACTCTGCACATGGATCTTAGGCCTTCAAAGAACGCTAGCAGTATCATCCATCAGTGCTTCCAGGTATGCTTCTATCCTTTTGACACGTCAACGTAATGTAGTTCGATACAACTTCGTGCGAAAAGATGCATTTTCATATAATCTGGTAATCATCATCACAGGGTGAGTTGGAGGTTGTGAGAGAGTATCAAGGCAATGAAAACAAAGAAGTCTCCAGGATGCCTTTTCTGATGCTTGGGCTAGATTTGCCACCGCCTCCTCTTTTCAAAGATGTCATGGAGAAAAACATTATTCCACAGGTAATCACACACCTCTTGCTTTAGACTTTTAAGTTACGGCTATTTCAACCTTGCAAATTTTGCTGCGGTCCCTTTTACAAAACGCATTCCAGAAAGGGGGACATCATGATGAATAACATGTGCGGTGTGTTGAGCTAGAAAACTTACAAGGTTACTGTGTGATGTTTAGCATAGGGTTGACCGTCTTTTTGGAATCCACTTTATGAGTTAGAAGAGTTCACTTGAGTCCTTTTTGGTTTGGAATCCACTAAGGATTGCCATTGCGTCTTTGAGTTTTTAGTTAGCAAAGTGAGATAAGCAGGAGCTAATTTTGTTTATGTTTGGTTCAGGTTGCTCTATTCGATTTATTGAAGAAGTTTGATGGAGAAACTGTGACGGAGGTGGTCCGCCCTAAGCTAGCCAGAATGAGATATCGTGTAACCAAGTCTCCTCCTTACCTGATGTTCCATATGGTTCGGTTCAAGAAGAATAACTTCTTCAAGGAGAAGAACCCTACCTTGGGTGAGTCTATTTGGATTTTTGTGACATTAATGTTTTACAAGGATCATTATTGCTTGGTTAATTTTGACTCAAATTTTGTCCACGGCACAGTTAACTTCCCAGTGAAAGACATGGAGCTGAGGGATTACATACCATCACTGCCTACTGCTGCAGAAGGCGAGAAGGTCTCTTCAAAGTACAATCTAATCGCCAACATTGTGCATGATGGTAAGCCTGAGGATGGGTACTTCAGAGTCTTCGTGCAGCGCAAGTCACAAGAACTATGGTAAGCTTTTATCCTTGTAAAAAAAGTTGTGCTTCTTTTTTACTTGCGTGAGATAGGAATGTCAAAAATTTCACTTATCTCGTGTGTTAATGTTTCGCAAATGAGCTTTCTAGCATATCAGATATATCTCAGTTCGAACACACAGTGACGGGTATGTTAGCATAAAAACTGACGAATATTAATGTCAATGCATTGCAGGTACGAGATGCAGGATTTGCATGTGGCAGAAACACTTCCCCAAATGGTAGAACTATCAGAAGCATACATGCAGATATATGAGCTGCAGGAGGAATAGAGCAGAGCAGGAGACAAACTTTTACTCATCGCTTTAAGAGTTAGTTTTCCAGGTTTTTTCTTGGATTGAAGACTGAGATTGTAAACTTGTTTCACAGCTTTTGGGAGATAATATTGTTCCTCTTAACTAGGCCAGAGAAAACCTGTAATAGCTTTGGATACATCATTTTGAAAGACCATTCAAGGAAAAACAAAATATGAGTTTTGGGAACATCATTGTGAGATTTTAAAAAGTTCATTACGTAAAAAAGTTAGAGAACCCACTTCTTTCTAAGGTATTGTGAAGACCTTGAATCAAGCTTTATGACCTGACAACAAATGTTGACGAAACACAACCCAAAAGGATTGTTGTTAAATTGATTAAGAGAACCTTGATACTTGAGAAGGAAGAATGTGATCAAGTTAAAGATGATAATGCACAAAGACAGCGTTTCAGCAAGTTAAGAAATCAATTCTTCATAAGATCATCATCCATTCATCCCCAAGAAAACTAATACAAAGAACAAAAAAAATTCTAGACTCTGAGAGTACCTTCACTTGCAAAAAATGAAAACCAACGTCGAAATTCTGACAAAACGATGAACAAAAAAAACTATATTTATGATCTTCTGGGCTCTTTTCCCCCTCATTGAGTTTTTGGCTTCTCGATCTTGACGTAAGGAAGAACTCCCAGAAAGTACTTCACCTTCGGATTCCATCCACGCTGCTGAGCTCGACAGAACATCAAGAACGTGTTGGCACAGTAGGAGTTGAAACTCATGAACACATGCCACAGGGCATGCCCTGAGGGTTCACAGGCCACTGAGATATCCTCTCGCAGAAAACACGGTCACAGAACCAGCAAACACTCCCCACAAGAATCGTGGCGACATACCACTTGGCAATCCTTTTAGCCGCGGTATCCTCGGTGTGAATGTAGTACTTGTACATCCGAGGGATGCAGAGAAGGCAAAGGACCACGTAGTGGACCTTGAAACCGATCCAAACCTGAGGAAAGCGTGGACAGCAGCGAAAGCAGCACCGTAGAGGAAGAGAAAAGTGGGCATGGTGCTTCTGTAATGCCAGTCCGGCGAGTAAAGGATGTACATGTAGAGAAGTATCTCCCACACCATCGGCGTCTCATCGCTCTGCTGTTGCCTGCGCTTGGATCAATCAAAAGAGACCAAAACTCGAATCAAGAAAAAAGCTAACAAGCTAGAAACTTTTTTTTGAAGGGTAGTAACTAACTTACACGTGCTGCAAAGTGGCATGGTAGAGCATGCTGCCGATAGCGAGGATCATGTTGGAAATGTGGAGGATGCTGAACCTCTTCTCGAACCGTTGCCTTAAGCGTGACGAGACCGATGAGAGCCAAGAGGATCCCAGGGACGTTGGAGATGGTGTTGTAGAACTCTGCAATGTAAGAGGAGTAGGCGTAGTTCTTCTCACAACACTCTATGGTGGAAGTCACCGGACCCCAGAAGCTCGATATCCCATCTGCCATTTTTCTAATCCTTCTCGAAAACTCAAGTGTGAGACTTTTGACACTACAAATACAAAAGTAAACAAACTCATCAGAAAACTAATCTCAAAAGAACCACACAGAAAGAGCTAAAAGAGTGATGGAGGATCTAGGTCAGATAATACAAGGGATGATCCAGAAGAAAACCCAGATCCAAAA